>NW_025534130.1:0-107500 GCF_020615455.1 Coregonus clupeaformis
GTCTGTTCACCGGTACGGTGCTATCGCGGACTGCTGCTCTGTTCCGGTACTGTCCACCCGGACTACTGTCTGTTCTGCAGTACGTTTTCATCGCACCCGGACTACTGCTCTGTTCTACAGTGCATTATCACCAGACTGCTGTGCTCTCGCCCTGCGTACTTTATCACCCGGACTACTGCTTCTGTTCTGGTACGGTACTATCGCAGACTGCATAATGCCTTTCCTACATTGCAGTACTATCCCGAATTTCTGTATATTTCCGCTGCCTGCTCTATTCTACGATGTGCTATCCAGACTACTGCTCTGTTCTACGTTGCTTACCACCGGAATACTGCTCTATTCTACAGTTCTATCATCGGACTGCTGCTCTATTCTACAGAATGACGATCCGCGGATACTGCTCTGTTCTACAGTACGGTGCTATGCGCGGACTGCTGCTCTGTTCTACGGTGCTATCGCAGACTGCTGCTCTGTCCGGCTATCCCGACCGCTGCTCTGTTCTACGGTACGGTACTATCAGCGGACTGCTGCGCTGTTCTACAGTACGCGGTACTATCGCGGACTACTGTCTGTTCTGGGTGCTATCGCGGACTGCCGCTCTATTCTTCAGTGCATCTATCCGCGGACTGCTGCTCTGTTTACGGTACTATCACGCGGACTGCTGCTCTGTTCTACGGTGCACTATCGCGGAGTCTGTCTTGCTCTGCAGTGCAATTTATCACTTCGGACTACTGCTCTATTCTGCGGTACATATCGCCCGGACTGCTGCTCTGTTCTAGCAGTGCTATCGGACTGCTGTCTGTTCTGCGGGCGGTGCTATGCTGTCGGATCTGTCTGTTCTGTTCGGTGCAGTACTATCTCCGGACTGCTGCTTCTCGGACGGTGGTATCGCAGACTGCTGCTCTATTCTGCCCGCAGTGCTATCGCCGCGAACCTGCTCTGTTCTGCAGTGCACTGTCGGCTGGACTGCTCCTGTTCTAGCGGTGCTGTCCGCGGACTGCTGCTCTGTTCGCATTGCTATCGCGGACTGCTGCTCTTTCTCTGCGGTACTATCGACGGACTGCTGCTCTGTTCTGCAGTGCTATCGCCGGAGTTCTGCTCTATTCTACAGTCCGGTGCTGTCCGCGGACTGCTGCTCTATTCGGGCGCGGTGAGTGCTACCGCGGACTGCTGCTCTGTTCTACAGGTACGCTGAACAGAGTGCGATCTGTTGGAGTTATCCGGACTTCTGCTCTATTCTACGGTGCACTATTCACCCGGACTCTGTCTATTCTACGGTGCTATCGCGGATTCTACTGCTCTATTCTACCAGTGCAGTAATATCCTCGGGCTCTACTGCTCTGTTCTGCATAGTACTATCCCCGGACTACTGCTCTATTCTGCGGTGCTATCGCGGACTGCTGCTCCTGTTCTGCGGTGCTATGCTCGGACTGCTGCTCTATTCTATCGGTTCTCTATCCCGACCACTGCTCTGTTCTACGGCAGTGCTATCACCGGACTGCTGCTCTATTCTGCGGTGCTATCGCGGACTGCTGCTCTGTTCACCCAGTGAATTACTATCGCAACTACTTCTGTTCTGTATATACCAGACTGCTGCTCTATTCTACAGTACTATCACCCAGACTGCCGCTCTGTTCTGCAGTCTATCGCGACTGCTGCTCTATTCTCAGAGTACTATCCCCGGGACTGCTGCTCTATTCTACAGTACAGTGCTATCGACCGGACTGCTGCTCTATTCTACATACAGTACAATCACCTCGCAATTTCTGCCCTGTTCTACAGTGCTATCGCGGACTGCTGCTCTGCATTCTGCAGTGCTATCACCCGGACTGCTGCTCTGTTCTGCGGTCGGTACTATCACCTGGCTGCTGCATCTGTTCTGCGGTACGCTATCGCGGACTGCTGCTCTGTGCTCGCGGTAGGTACCAGTCGTCGCACTGCATCTGTTCTCTGTGCGGTGCTATCGCGGACTACTGCTCTGTTCTCCAGTCAGTACATTCCACCTCTATTCTGTGCGGTGCTATACGCGGACTGCTCTTTGTCCACTTGATTTTTTCTGCGGTGCTATCCCAGGACTGCTGCTCCTGTTCTACAGTGCTCATCGCGGACTACTGCTCTTTCTAAGTCCAGTACTATCGCCGGACTGCTGCTCTGTTCTACGGTACTATTTCCCGGACTGCTGCGCTGTTCCGCAATGCAGTGCTATCACGCGGACTGCTGCTCTGTTCTGCATGCGGTGCTATCCGCGGACTGCTCTCTGTTCTGGGTGCTATCGCGGACTGCTGCTCTATTCTACGGTGCTATCGCGGACTACTGATCTCCAGCACGGTACATCGCGACTGCTGCTCTTTCCTATCACTGTGCTCTGCTCGGTGCTGTACGCGGACTGCTGTCTATTCTACGGTACGGTGCTATCGCGGACTGCTGCTCTGTTCTGCGGTGCTACCATCGCGGACTGCTGCTCTGTTCAATGCATGCTATCGCGGACTGCCTTCATTCTGTTGGGTGCGCGGTGCTATCGCAGACTTCTGCTCTGTTCTGCGGTACAGTGCTATCGCCGATCTGCTGTCTGTTCTCAACGTACGTTACTATCCCGGACTGCTGCTCTATTCTGCAATTACTATCGCGGACTACTGCTCTGTTCTACGACTATCGGCCCGACTGCTGCTCTGTTCTGCAGTGCTATCCCGACTTCTGTTCTGCGGTGAGTTTATCGCCGCCAGACTGCTGCTCTGTTCTACGGTCACTGTCACCCGGACTGCTGCTCTATTCTACGGCAAAGTACTATACGCTTGCACTGCTGCTCTATTCTACGGTACTATCCCGCGGACTGCTGCCCTGTTCGTGCGGTGCTATCACGCGGACTACTGCTCTGTTCTCCGGTGGGTGCTTCGCGACTGCTGCTCTATTCTGTTCGGTGTATCTTGCAGATCTTTGCTCTGTTCTGCGGTGCTATCGCGGACTGCTGCTCTGTTCTGAGTGCTATCGCGGACTGCTGCTCTCTGGTGCTATCGCGGACTGCTGCTCTATTCTACAAGTGCTGTCACCGGACTGCCGTCTGTTCTGCGGTGCTATCCGCGGACTGCTGCTCCTGTTCTACAGTACTATATCCAGACTACTGCTCTGTTCTACGTAATATCTCCCCGAACTACTGCTCTGTTCTACGGACAGTACTATCCCGGACTGCTGCTCTCTTCTACGGTACTATCGCGGACTACTGCTCTATTCTACAGTAGCAGTTATCCCGACTACTGCTCTATTCATTACTTCTTTACGTGCTATCGGGCGCTGCTCTATTCTCATCGGTACTATCACCGGACTGCTGCTCTATTCTAATATTCTCAGTCTATCGCCGGACTACTGCTCTATTCTACAGTGCTATCATCCCGGACTACTGCTCTGTTCTACAGGTGCTATCGCGGACTACTGCTCTATTCTACAGTACTATCCCCGGACTATTTTTCTACGGTACGGTACTTATCGCACTCGGTCTACTGCTCCTGTTCTACAGTGCGAATTGCTGTCCGCGAGCGGCTCTGTTCTGCAACTGTTATCCGCATTCGCACTGCTGCCCTATTCTGCGGTGCTTTATCACCCGGACTACTGCTCTATTCTGCGGGCTGATCGCACAGACTGCTGCTCTGTTCTGCGTCAGTGTATCGCGGACTGCTGCTCTATTCTACGGTGCGGTGCTCACCGCGACCACTGTTGTTCTGCGGTGTCTATCGCGCGGACTGCTGCTCTGTTCTGCGGTACGGTGCTATCCGCGGACTTCTGCTCTGTTCTGCAGTACGGTGCTTATCGCGACTGCTGCTCTGTTCGTGCGTTATGTTCGCCGACACTGTCTGTTCTGGCGTCTCCCTTTCTACCGGTACTTATCGCGGACTGCTGCTCTATTCTACACCCGGTGCTATCGAATTTCCCGGACTGCTGCTCCTGTTCTGCAGTACTATCGCGGACTGCTGCTCTATTCTGCGGTGCCGGTGCCTATCGCCGGACTGCTGCTCTGTTCTACGTCGGTGCTATCCGCGGACTACTGCTCTATTCTGCAGTGCCATCACGAGAACTGCTGCTCTATTCTACGGGACTTCATCGCCGGACTTCTGCTCTATTCTGCAGTACATATATCCCCGGACTGCTGCTCTATTCTACGGTACGGTGCTATTCGCGGACTGCTGCTCTATTCTACAGTACTAGATCTTTCTACGGGCTATCTCGGATTTCTGCTCCGTTTACGTACTTATCCGGAACAATATCCATATTCTGCAGTTCTTCCACCAACATACTCTCTATTCTACGTGCTATTCAGACTGCTGCTCTATTCTACGGTGCAATTACTATCGCGACTACTGCATCTGTTCTACAGTACAGTTACTATACCAACTCTGCTCTATTCTGCGGGTGCGGTGCTATCGCGCACTCGCTGCTTCTGTTCTACAAGTAGTATCGCGGACTGTGCTCTGTTCTACGGTGCTATATCACGCCCGGACTGCTGCTCTATTCTGCGGTTCTATCGCGCGGATATCTGCTCTATTCTACAATTGCACGTCAGACTGCTGCTCTGTTCTGCGGTGCAGTTACTATCACCCGGACTGCTGCTCTGTTCTACAGTACAGTGCTATCACCCAGACTACCGCGCCTGTATCTCCAGTACAGTACGCTATCCGACTCTGCCTATTCTCTAGTGCTATCCCAGAGCTATCTCTATTCTACGGGACGGAATATCAGCGGACTGCTGCTCTGTTCTACAGACCGTGCTATCACCCGCAGGCTGCTCTATTCTCACTATCCCAGACTACTGTATTCAGTACTATCCGCAGACTACTGCTCTATTCTAGTACTATCCGCGGACTACTGCTCTATTCCCGTGCTATCGCGGACTTCTGCTCTATTCTACGGTGCTATCCACCGGACTACTGCTCCTATTCTACAGTAGAGTACTATCACCAGACTGCTGCTCTGTTCTACAGTACCGCAGTACTGTCCCGGACTGCGGCTCTGTTCTGCAGGTACGGTGCCCGTCGCCGCACTCGCTGCTCCATTCCGCAGTGGCTATACGCGGACTGCTGCTCTGTTTTCTACAGGGTGCATCGCGGATACTGCTCTATTCTGCGGGCATTATCGCAGACTTGTCTGTTCTGCAGTGCGTATCACCCGACTGCTGTCTGTTCTGCGGTTGCGGTGCTATCGCCGGACTACTGCTCTGTTCTCGGTGCAGTGCTATCCGCGGACTGCTGCTCTTTCTCGGTACTATCGCCGATAGTACGCTCTAGTTCTGCAGTACTATCACCCGACTACTGCTCTGTTCGTAGGTGCTGTCCCCGGACTACTGCTCTGTTCTACGGTAGTTGCTATGCGGTACTGCTGCTCTTTCTACGGTGCTACGGACTGCTGCTCTGTTCTGCGGTACTATCGCGGATGCTTGCTGCTCTGTTCTGCGGTGCTATCGCGGACTGCTGTCTGTCGGCTGCTCTGTTCTACAGAGTGCTATCGGCCGGACTGCTGCTCATTCTGCAGTTCCCGATGCTGCTCTATTCTATTTATCCAATAGCTCTGTTCTACGGTGCTATCGCCGGACTGCTGCTCTATTCTGTGCAGGTGCTATCACCGGACTACTGACTCTATTCTACGGTGCTATCCCGCGGACTGCTGCTCTGTTCTGCAAGTGCTATCGCGGACGCTGCTCTGTTCTGCGGTAGGTGCTATCCTGACTGCTTTCTGCAGTGCTATCGCGGACTGCTGCTCTGTTCTGCGGTGCTATCGCGGACTGCTGCTCTGTTCTGCAGTGCGGTGCTATCGTCGGACTGCTGCTCTATTCACTGCAGATGCTATCGCGGACTACTTGCTCTGTTCTGCAGTGCAGTACTATCGCCCGGACTGCTGCTCTGTTCTACGGTGCGGGCTATCCCCGATCTGCTCTGTTCTACAGGCGGTGCTATCGCCCGGACTGCTCTGTCTGTTCTGGGTGCTATCGCCCGACTGCTGCTCTGTTCTGGGTGCTATCGCGGACTGCCTGCTCTGTTCTGCGGTGGTGTCGCGGACTGCTGCTCTGTTCTGCGGTGCTGTGGCGGACGCTGCTCTGTTCGCGGTGCTATCGCGGACTCTGCTCTGTTCTGCGGGCGTGCTATCGCGGACTGGGCTGCTCTGTTCTGCGGTGCTATCGCGGACTGCCTTGCTCTGTTCTGCAGAATTCTAACGCGGACTGCTGCTCTGTTCTGGGGTGTATCGCCGGACTGCTGCTCTGTTCTGCGGTGCTATCACGCGGACTGCTGCTCGTCGCGGTGCTATCCGCGGACTGCTGCTCTGTTCTACGGTGCAGTGCTGTACCCGGACTGCTGCTCTGTTCTACCGTAGGTGCTTATCGCGGACTGCTGCTCTGTTCGCGTACTATCGCGGATGCTGCTCTGCGCAGTGGTGCTATCGCGGACTACTGCTCTGTTCTGCGTGCTATGCGGTGCTGCTCTGTTCTGCGGTGCTACTATCGCGGACTGCTGCTCTGTTCTGCGGTGGTGTCCGCGGACTGCTGCTCTGTTCTGCGGTGACTATCGCGGACCGCTCTGTTCTGCTGTCACGGACTGCTGGGGGTGCTGTCCCACCGGACTGCTGCTCTGTTCTCGGTAGTGTATCGCGGACTGCTGCTCTGTTCTGCGAGTGCTGATCCGCGGACTGCTGCTCTGTTCTGCGGTGCTATCGCTGGACGCTGCTCTGTTCTGCGGTCTGTCCCGGACTGCTGCTCTGTTCTGCAAGTGCTATCACCCGGACTGCTGCCTATTCTACGGTGCGGTTGCTATCCCCGGACTGCTGCTCTGTTCTGCGGTGCGGTACTCGTCGCCGGACTGCTGCTCTGTTTGCGGGTTCGCGGACTGCTGTCTGGTTCTGCGGTGCTGTCACCCGGACTGCTGCTCTGTTCTGCGGTGTGTCGGGACTGCTGCTCTGTTCTGCGGTGCGGTGCTACTGTCGTCCGGACTGCTGCTCTGTTCTACGGGCGGTGCTGTCGCCGGACTGCTGCTCTGTTCTGCGGTGCTGTGCGGACTGCTGCTCTGTTCTGCGGTGCTGTCGCGGACTGCTGCTCTGTTCTGCGGTGCTGTCGCGGACTGCTGCTCTGTTCTGGGTGCTGTCGCGGACTGCTGCTCTGTTCTCGGTGCGGTGCTGTCACGCGGACTGCTGCTCTGTTCTGCGGTGCTATGCGGACTGCTGCTCTGTTCTGGGTGCTGTCGCGGACTGCTGTCTGTTCTGCGGTTTGCTATCCCGGACTGCTGCTCTGTTCTGCGTGCTGTCACCGGACTGCTGCCTATTCTGGTGCTGTCGCGGACTGCTGCTCTGTTCTGGGTGCTGTCCCGCGGACTGCTGCTCTGTTCTGCCGGTGCTATCGCGGACGCGCTCTTCGCGTGCGGTGCCGCGGACTGCTGCTCTGTTCTGGGGGTCGCGGACTGCTGCTCTGTTTCGGTTCGCGGACTGCTGTCTGTTCTGCGGTGCTGTCGCCCGGATGTGCTCTGTTCTGGGTGTCCCCGGACTGCCGCTCTGTTCTGCGGTTTGCTATCGCCGGACTGCTGTCTGTTCTGCGGTGCGTGCTGTCCCCGGACTGCTGCTCTGTTCTCGGGCGGTGCTATCGCGGACTGCTGCTCTGTTCTGCGGGCTATCGCGGACTGCTGCTCTGTTCTGCGGTGCTATCCCGGACTGCTGCTCTGTTCTGCAGTAGTGCTATCGCGGACTGCTGCTCTGTTCTGCGGTGCTATCGCGGACTGCTGCTCTGTTCTGCAGTGTGCTGTGCGGACTGCTGCTCTGTTCTAGGGTATCGCGGACTGCTGCTCTGTTCTGCGGTGCGTCGCCCGGACTGCTGCTCTGTTCTGCGGTGCTATCGCGGACTGCTGCTCTGTTCTGCGGTGTGTCTCGCGGACTGCTGCTCTGTTCTGCGGGTGCTATCGCGGACTGCTGCTCTGTTCTGCGGTGCTGCTATCGCGGACTGCTGCTCTGTTCTGCGGTGCTATCGCCGGACTGCTGCTCTGTTCTGCGGTGCGTGCTATCAGCCGGACTGCTGCTCTGTTCTGCGGTGTATCTCGCGGACTGCTGCTCTGTTCTGCGGTGCTGTCGCGGACTGCTGCTCTGTTCTGCGGGTGCTTTATCGCGGACGCTCTGTTCTGCAGTGCTATCGCGGACTGCTGCTCTGTTCTGCGGTGTGCTATCGCGGACTGCTGCTCTGTTCTGCGGTGGTGCTGTCGCCCGGACTGCTGCTCTGTTCGGGTGCATTGCTATCGCCGGACTGCTGCTCTGTTCTGCGGTGCTATCGCCGGACTGCTGCTCTGTTCTGCGTGCTATCGCGGACTGCTGCTCTGTTCTGCGGTGCGTCCCGCGGACTGCTGCTCTGTTCTGCGGGCTATCGCGGACGCTGTTCTGGGTGCTATCGCGGACTGCTGCTCTGTTCTGCAGGTGCTATCGCCGGACTGCTGCTCTGTTCTGCGGTGCTGTCGCGGACTGCTGCTCTGTTCTGCGGTGCGGTGCTATCGCGGACTGCTGCTCTGTTCTGCGGTGCTATCGCCCGGACTGCTGCTCTGTTCTGCGGTCTATCGCGGACTGCTGCTCGTCTGTGGTGCATCGCCGGACTGCTGCTCTGTTCTGCGGTGCGGTGCTGTCGCCCGGACTTCTGCTCTGTTCTCGGTGCTATCGCGGACTGCTGCTCTGTTCTACGGTACGGTGCTATCCGCGGACTGCTGCTCTGTTCTGCGCGGTACTATCCCGGACTGCTGCTCTGTTCTGCGGTGCTATCGCGGACTGCTGCTCTGTTCTGCGGTGCTATCGCCGGACTGCTGCTCTGTTCTGCGGGTGCTATCGCCCGGACTGCTGCTCTGTTTGCGGTGCTATCGCCCGGACTGCTGCTCTGTTCTGCGGTGCTATCCGCGGACTGCTGCTCTGTTCTGCGGTGCGGTGCTGTCGCGGACTGCTGCTTGTTCTGCGGTGCTATCGTCGCGGACTGCTGCTCTGTTCTGCGGTGCTATCGCCGGACTGCTGCTCTGTTCTGCGTCAGTGCTATCGCCGACTGCTGCTCTGTTCTGGGTGCTATCCCGGACTGCTGCTCTGTTCTGCGGTGCATCGCCGGACTGCTGCTCTGTTCTGCAGTGCTATCACCGGACTGCTGCTCTGTTCTGCCAGTGCTGTCGCGGACTGCTGCTCTGTTCTACGGTGCTATCGCGGACTGCTGTCTGTTCTGCGGTACTGTCGCGGACTGCTGCTCTGTTCTGCGGTGCTATCGCGGACTGCTGCTCTGTTCTGCGGTGTGTACGCGGACTGCTGCTCTGTTCTGCGGTGCTGTCGCGGACTGCTGCTCTGTTCTGCGGTGCTATCGCGCGGACTGCTGCTCTGTTCTGCGGTGCTATCGCGGACTGCTGCTCTGTTCTGCGGTGCGGTACTGTCGCGCGGACTGCTGCTCTGTTCTGCGGTGCTGTCGCGGACTGCTGCTCTGTTCTGCGGTGCTATCGCGGACTGCTGCTCTGTTCTGCGGTGCTATCGGCCGGACTGCTGCTCTGTTCTGCGGTGGTCTTCGCGGACTGCTGCTCTGTTCTGCGGTGCGGTGCTATACGCGGACTACTGCTTGTTCTGCGGTGCTTCGCGACCTGCTCTGTTCTGCGTGCTATCGCGGACTGCTGCTCTGTTTCTGCGTGCGGTGCTATCACCCGGACTGCTGCTCTGTTCTGGCGTGCTATCGCGGACTGCTGCTCTGTTCGCGGTGCTATCGCGGACTGCTGCTCTGTTCTGCGGTGCTATCCGCGGACTGCTGCTCTGTTCTGCGGTCGGCTATCGCGGACTGCTGCTCTGTTCTGCGGTGCTATCGCGGACTGCTGCTCTGTTCTGCGGTGCTATCACGCGGACTGCTGCTCTGTTCTGCGGTGCTATCGCGGACTGCTGCTCTGTTCTCGGCACGGTGCTGTCGCGGACTGCTGCTCTGTTCTGCGGTAGTGCTATCGCCCGGACTGCTGCTCTGTTCTGCCGCGCGGTGCTATCCGCAGACTGCTGCTCTGTTCTGCGTGCTATGCGGACTACTGCTCTGTTCTGCGGTGCGGTGCTATCGCGGACTGCTGCTCTGTTCTGCAGGTGCTATCACCCGGACTGCTGCTCTGTTCTGCGGTGCTATCGGCGGACTGCTGCTCTGTTCTGCGGTGCTGTCGCCGGACTGCTGCTCTGTTCTGCGAGTGCTATCGCGGACTGCTGCTCTGTTCTGCGGTGCTATACGCGGACTGCTGCTCTGTTCTGCGGTGCGGTGCTATCGCGGACTGCTGCTCTGTTCTGCGGTGCTGTCGCGGACTGCTGCTCTGTTCTGCGTGCGGTGCTATGCGGACTGCTGCTCTGTTCTGCGGTGCTGTCGCCCGGACTGCTGTCTGTTCTGCGGTGCTATGCGGACTGCTGCTCTGTTCTGCGGTACGGTGCTATCGCGGACTGCTGCTCTGTTCTGCGGTGCTATCGTCGGACTGCTGCTCTGTTCTGCGGTGCTGTCGCGGACTGCTGCTCTGTTCTGCGGTGCTATCGCCCGGATGCTGCTCTGTTCTGGGTGCTATCGCCCGGACTGCTGCTCTGTTCTGCGGTGCTATCGCCGGACTGCTGCTCTGTTCTGCGGTGCTATCGCGGACTGCTGCTCTGTTTGCAGTGCTATCGCGGACTGCTGCTCTGTTCTGCGGTGCGGTGCTGTCGCCCGGACTGCTGCTCTGTTCTGCGGTGCTATCGCGGACTGCTGCTCTGTTCTGCGGTGCTGTCCGCGGACTGCTGCTCTGTTCTGCGGTGCTGTCCCCCGGACTGCTGCTCTGTTCTGCGGTGCTATCCGCGGACTGCTGCTCTGTTCTGCGGTGCTATCGCGGACTGCTGCTCTGTTCTGCGGTGCTATCGCCGGACTGCTGCTCTGTTCTGGGTGCTGTCGCGGACTGCTGCTCTGTTCTGCAGTGCTATCCCGGACTGCTGCTCTGTTCTGCGGTGCTATCGCGGACTGCTGCTCTGTTCTGCGGTGCGGTGCTATCGCGGACTGCTGCTCTGTTCTGGTGTGTCGCGGACTGCTGCTCTGTTCTGCGGTGCTGTCGCGGACTGCTGCTCTGTTCTGCGGTGCTGTCCCGCGGACTGCTGCTCTGTTCTGCGGTGCTATCCCGCGGACTGCTGCTCTGTTCTGCGGTGCTATCGCGGACTGCTGCTCTGTTCTGCAGTGCGGTGCTATCGCGGACTGCTGCTCTGTTCTGCAGTGCTATCCGCGGACTGCTGCTCTGTTCTGCGGTGCTATCGCGGACTGCTGCTCTGTTCTGCGGTGCTATCGCGGACTGCTGCTCTGTTCTGCGGTGCTGTCCCCCGGACTGCTGCTCTGTTCTGCGGTGCTGTCCGGACTGCTGCTCTGTTCTGCGGTGCTGTCGCGGACTGCTGCTCTGTTCTGCGGTGCTATCGCCCGGACTGCTGCTCTGTTCTGCGGTGCTATCGCCGGACTGCTGCTCTGTTCTGCGGTGCTATCCCGCGGACTACTGCTCTGTTCTGCAGTGGTATGCGGACTGCTGCTCTGTTCTGCGGTGCTTATCGCGGACTGCTGCTCTGTTCTACGGTGCTATCCCGGACTGCTGCTCGTTCGCGGTGCTATCGCGGACTGCTGCTCTGTTCTGCGGTGCTATCGCGCGGACTGCTGCTCTGTTCTGCTGGTGCTATCCCGGACTGCTGCTCTGTTCTGCGGTGCTATGCGGACTGCTGCTCTGTTCTGCGGCGTGCTATCGCCGGACTGCTGCTCTGTTCTGCGGTGCTGTCACGCGGACTGCTGCTCTGTTCTGCGGGTGCTGTCGCCCGGACTGCTGCTCTGTTCTGCGGTGGATCGCGGACTGCTGCTCTGTTCTGGTGCTGTCGCGGACTGCTGCTCTGTTCTGCGGTGCTATCGCGGACTGCTGCTCTGTTCTACGGTGTGTCGCCGGACTGCTGCTCTGCTGCGGTGCTGTCGCGGACTGCTGCTCTGTTCTGCGGGGTGCTATCGCGGACTGCTGCTCTGTTCTGCGGTGCTGTCGCGGACTGCTGCTCTGTTCTGCGAGTGCTATCGCGGACTGCTCTCTGTTCTGCGGTGCTGTCTCGCGGACTGCTGCTCTGTTCTGCGGTGCTATCGCGGACTGCTGCTCTGTTCTGCGGTGCTATCGCGGACTGCTGCTCTGTTCTGCGGTGCGGTGCTATCGCCGGACTGCTGCTCTGTTCTGCGGTGGGTGCTATGCGGACTGCTGTCGTTCTGCGGTGCTATCGCGGACTGCTGCTCTGTTCTGCGTGCTATCGCGGACTGCGCTCTGTTCTGCGGTGCTATCGCGGACTGCTGCTCTGTTCTGCGGTGCTATCGCGGACTGCTGCTCTGTTCTGCGGTGCTATCGCGGACTGCTGCTCTGTTCTGCGGTGCTGTCGCGGACTGCTGCTCTGTTCTGCGGTGCTATCACCCGGACTGCTGCTCTGTTCTGCACGGTGCTATCGCGGACTGCTGCTCTGTTCTGCGGTGCTATCGCCGGACTGCTGCTCTGTTCTGCAGGGTGCTATCGCGGACTGCTGCTCTGTTCTGCGGTGCTATCGCGGACTGCTGCTCTGTTCTGCGGTGCGGTCTATCGCGGACTGCTGCTCTGTTCTGCGGTGCTATCGCGGACTGCTGCTCTGTTCTGCGGTGCTATCGCGGACTGCTGCTCTGTTCTGCGGTGCTGTCACGCGGACTGCTGCTCTGTTCTGCGGTGCTATCGCGGACTGCTGCTCTGTTCTGCGGTGCTGTCGCGGACTGCTGCTCTGTTCTGCGGTGCTATCGCCGGACTGCTGCTCTGTTCTGCGGTGTGTCGCGGACTGCTGCTCTGTTCTGCGGTGCTGTGCTTCCCGGACTGCTGCTCTGTTCTGCGGTGCGGTGCTATCGCGGATGCTGCTCTGTTCTGGGTGGGTGCTATCGCGGACTGCTGCTCTGTTCTGCGGTGCTATCCCGCGGACTGCTGCTCTGTTCTGCGGTGCTATCCCGGACTGCTGCTCTGTTCTGCGGTGCTATCCCGGACTGCTGCTCTGTTCTGCGGTGCTATCCCGCGGACTGCTGCTCTGTTCTGCGGTGCTATCGCGGACTGCTGCTCTGTTCTGGGTGCTATCGCGGACTGCTGCTCTGTTCTGTGCTATCCCGGACTGCTGCTCGTTTGCGTGCTATCGCGGACTGCTGCTCGTTTGCAGTGCTATCGCCGGCTGCTGCTCTTTCTCGGTGCTATCGCGGACTGCTGCTCTGTTCTGGTGCTGTCCGCGGACTGCTGCTCTGTTCTGCGGTGCTATCCCGCGGACTGCTGCTCTGTTCTGCGGTCGGTGCTATCGCGGACTGCTGCTCTGTTCTGCGGTGCTGTCTCGCCGGACTGCTGCTCTGTTCTGCGGTGCTATCCGCGGACTGCTGCTCTGTTCTGCGGACTATCGCGGACTGCTGCTCTGTTCTGCGGTGCTATCGCGGACTGCTGCTCTGTCGCGGTGCATCGCGGACTGCTGCTCTGTTCTGCGGTGGTATCGCGGACTGCTGCTCTGTTCTGCGGTGCTATCACCCGGACTGCTGCTCTGTTTGCGGTGCTATCGCGGACTGCTGCTCGTTCTGCGGTGCTATCGCGGACTGCTGCTCTGTTCTGCAGTGGGTGCTATCGCGGACTGCTGCTCTGTCTGAGTGCTATCGCGGACTGCTGCTCTGTTCTGCGGTGCTATCCCGACTGCTGCTCTTTCTGCGGTGCTATCGCGGATGCTGCTCTGTTCTGGTGTGCTGTCTCGCGGACTGCTGCTCTGTTCTGCGGTGCGGTGCTATCGGACTGCTGCTCTGTTCTGCGGTGCTATCGCGGACTGCTGCTCTGTTCTGCGGTATATCCGCGGACTGCTGCTCTGTTCTGCGGTCTATCCCGACTGCTGCTCTGTTCTGCGGGCTATCGCGGACTGCTGCTCTGTTCTGCAGTCGCGGACTCTGCTCTGTTTCTGCGGGCTGTCGCGGACTGCTGCTCTGTTCTGCGGTGCTGTCGCGGACTGCTGCTCTGTTCTGCGGTGCTGTCGCGGACTGCTGCTCTGTTCTGCGGTGCTATCGCGGACTGCTGCTCTGTTCTGCGGTGCTATCGCGGACTGCTGCTCTGTTCTGCGGTGCTATCGCGGACTGCTGCTCTGTTCTGCGGTGCTGTCGCCGGACTGCTGCTCTGTTCTGCTCGGTGCTATGCGGACTGCTGCTCTGTTCTGCGGTGCTATGCGGACTGCTGCTCTGTTCTGCGGTGTGTCGCGGACTGCTGCTCTGTTCTGCGGTGTATCGCGGACTGCTGCTCTGTTCTGCGGTGTATCGCGGACTGCTGCTCTGTTCTGCGGTGCTATCTCCCGGACTGCTGCTCTGTTCTGCGGTGCTATCCCGCGGACTGCTGCTCTGTTCGCGGTGCTATCCCGGACTGCTGCTCTGTTCTGCGGTGTATCGCGGACTGCTGCTCTGTTCTGCGGTGTGCTATCGCGGACTGCTGCTCTGTTCTGCGGTGGTGCTATCGCGGACTGCTGCTCTGTTCTGCGGTGCTGTCGCGGACTGCTGTCTGTTCTGCGGTGCTATCGCGCGGACTGCTGCTCTGTTCGTGCGGTGTATCGCGGACTGCTGCTCTGTTCTGCGGTGCAGTGCTATCGGACTGCTGCTCTGTTCGGTCGGTGCTATGCGGACTGCTGCTCTGTTCTGCGGTCGGTGCTATGCGGACTGCTGCTCTGTTCTGCGGTGCTATGCGGACTGCTGCTCTGTTCTGCGGGCTGTCGCCCGGACTGCTGCTCTGTTCTGCGGTGCGGTGCTGTCGCGGACTGCTGCTCTGTTCTGCGGTGCTGTCGCGGACTGCTGCTCTGTTCTCGGTGCTATCGCGGACTGCTGCTCTGTTCTGCGGTGCGGTGCTGTCGCGGACTGCTGCTCTGTTTGAGGTGCTATCGCCGGACTGCTGTCGTTCTGCGGGGTGCTATGCGGACTGCTGCTCTGTTCTGCGGTGCGGTGCTTTATCGCCGGACTGCTGCTCTGTTCTGCGGTGCTGTCGCCGGACTGCTGCTCTGTTTGCGGTGCTGTCGCGGACTGCTGCTCTGTTCTGCGGTGTATCGCGGACTGCTGCTCTGTTCTGCGGTGCTGTCGCGGACTGCTGCTCTGTTCTGCGGTGCGGTGCTATCGCCGGACTGCTGCTCTGTTCTGCGGTGCTGTCGCCGGACTGCTGCTCTGTTCTGCGGTGCTGTGCGGACTGCTGCTCTGTTCTGCGGTGCTATCGCCCGGACTGCTGCTCTGTTTGCAGTGCTATCGCGGACTGCTGCTCTGTTCTGCGCGGTGCTATCACCCGGACTGCTGCTCTGTTCTGCGGTGCTATCGCCCGGACTGCTGTCTGTTCTGCGAGTGCTATCGCGGACTGCTGCTCTGTTCTGCGGTGCTATCGCCGGACTGCTGCTCTGTTCTGCGGCGGTGCTATCCGCGGACTGCTGCTCTGTTTGCGGTGCTATCGCGCGGACTGCTGCTCTGTTCTGCGGTGCTATCGCGGACTGCTGCTCTGTTCTGCGGTGCTATCGCGGACTGCTGCTCTGTTCTGCGGTGTATCGCGGACTGCTGCTCTGTTCTGCGGTGCTATCCGCGGACTGCTGCTCTGTTCTGCGGTGCTATCGCCGGACTGCTGCTCTGTTCTGCGGTGCTATCGCGGACTGCTGCTCTGTTCTGCGGTGTGCTATCGCCGGACGCTGCTCTGTTCTGCGGTGCTATCTCGCGGACTGCTGTCTGTTCTGCGTGCGGTGCTGTCGCCGGACTGCTGCTCTGTTCTGCGGTGTGCTATCGCGGACTACTGCTCTGTTCTGCGGTGCTATCGCGGACTGCTGCTCTGTTCTGCGGTCGGTGCTGTCGCGGACTGCTGCTCTGTTCTGCGTCGTGCTGTCGCCGGACTGCTGCTCTGTTCTGCAGTGCTGTCGCCCGGACTGCTGCTCTGTTCTGCGAGTGCTATCGCGGACTGCTGCTCTGTTCTGCGGTGCTGTCCCGGACTGCTGCTCTGTTCGCGGTGCTGTCGCCCGGACTGCTGCTCTGTTCTGCGGTACGGTGCTATCGCCCGGACTGCTGCTCTGTTCTGCGGTGCTGTATGCGGACTGCTGCTCTGTTCTGCGGTGCTATCGCGGACTGCTGCTCTGTTCTGCGGTGCTATCCGCGGACTGCTGCTCTGTTCTCGGTGCTATCCGGACTGCTGCTCTGTTCTGCGGTGCTATCCGCGGACTGCTGCTCTGTTTGCGGTGCTGTCTATCGCGGACTGCTGCTCTGTTCTGCGTGCTATCGCGGACTGCTGCTCTGTTCTGCGGTGCTATCGCCGGACTGCTGCTCTGTTCTGCGGTGCTATCCCGGACTGCTGCTCTGTTCTGCAGTGCTATCCCCGGACTGCTGCTCTGTTCTGCGGTGCTATCGCCGGACTGCTGCTCTGTTCTGCGGTGCTATCGCGGACTGCTGCTCTGTTCTGCGGTGCTATCGCGGACTGCTGCTCTGTTCTGCGGTGCTATCGCGCGGACTGCTGCTCTGTTCTGCGGTGCTATCACCCGGACTGCTGCTCTGTTCGTGCGGTGCTATCGCCCGGACTGCTGCTCGTTCTGCGGTGCTATCGCCCGGACTGCTGCTCTGTTCTGCGGTGCTATCGCGGACTGCTGCTCTGTTCTGCGGTGCTGTCGCGGACTGCTGCTCTGTTCTGCGGGCGGTGCTATCGCGGACTGCTGCTCTGTTTGCGGTGCTATCGCGGACTGCTGCTCTGTTCTGCGGTGCTATCACGCGGACTGCTGCTCTGTTCTGCGGTGCTATCGCGGACTGCTGCTCTGTTCTGCGGTGCTATCTCGCGGACTGCTGCTCTGTTTGCGGTGCTGTCACCCGGACTGCTGCTCTGTTCTGCGGTCGGTGCTATCGCGGACTGCTGCTCTGTTCTGCGGGCTGTCGCCGGACTGCTGCTCTGTTCTGCGGTGCTGTCGCGGACTGCTGCTCTGTTCTGCGGTGCTGTCGCGGACTGCTGCTCTGTTCTGGTGTGCTATCGCCCGGACTGCTGCTCTGTTCTGCGGGCTATCGCGGACTGCTGCTCTGTTCTGCGGTGCTATCGCGGACTGCTGCTCTGTTCTGCGGTGCTATCCGCGGACTGCTGCTCTGTTCTGCGGTGCTATCGCGGACTGCTGCTCTGTTCTGCAGGACGGTGCTATCCCGGACTGCTGCTCTGTTCTGCGGTGCTATCGCGGACTGCTGCTCTGTTCTGCGGTGCGGTGCTATCCCGGACTGCTGCTCTGTTCTGCGGGTGTCGCGGACTGCTGCTCTGTTCTGCGGTGCTATCGCGGACTGCTGCTCTGTTCTGCGGTGCTGTGCGGACTGCTGCTCTGTTCTGCGGTGCTATGCGGACTGCTGCTCTGTTCTGCGGTGCTATCGCGGCTGCTGCTCTGTTCTGCGGTGCGGTGCTGTCGCCGGACTGCTGCTCTGTTCTGCGGTACGGTGCTATCCGCCCGGACTGCTGCTCTGTTCTGCGGTGCTATCCGCGGACTGCTGCTCTGTTCTGCGGTGCTATCCCGGACTGCTGCTCTGTTCTGCGGTGCTGTCCGCGGACTGCTGCTCTGTTCTGCGGTGCTATCGCGGACTGCTGCTCTGTTCTGCGGTGCTATCGCGGACTGCTGCTCTGTTCTGCAGTGCTGTCGCCGGACTGCTGCTCTGTTCTGCGGTGCTATCACGCGGACTGCTGCTCTGTTCTGCGGTGCGGTGCTATCCGGACTGCTGCTTGTTCTGCGGTGCTATCGCGGACTGCTGCTCTGTTCTCGGTGTATCGCGGACTGCTGCTCTGTTCTGCGGTACTATCACGCGGACTCTGCTTTTCTGCGGTGCTATCACCCGGACTGCTGCTCTGTTCTGCGGTGCTATCGCGGACTGCTGCTCTGTTCTGCGGTGCTATCGCGGACTGCTGCTCTGTTCGGGTGCTATCACGCGGACTGCTGCTCTGTTCTGCGGGCTGTCCGCCGGACTGCTGCTCTGTTCTGCGGTGCTATGCCGGACTGCTGCTCTGTTCTGCGGTGCTGTCATCGCCGGACTACTGCTCTGTTCTCGGTGCGGTGCTATCGCCCGGACTGCTGCTCTGTTCTGCGTGGTGCTGTCGCCCGGACTGCTGCTCTGTTCCGTGCGGTGCTATCGCGGCTGCTGCTCTGTTCTGCGGTGCTATCGCCGGACTGCTGCTCTGTTTGCGGTGCTATCGCCGGACTGCTGCTCTGTTCTGCGGTGCTATCCGCGGACTGCTGCTCTGTTCTCGTGCGGTGCTATCGCGGACTGCTGCTCTGTTCTGCGGTGCTGTCGCGGACTGCTGCTCTGTTCTGCGGTGTGTCCGCGGACTGCTGCTCTGTTCTGCGGTGCTGTCGCGGACTGCTGCTCTGTTCTGCGGTGCTGTCGCGGACTGCTGCTCTGTTCTGCGGTGCTATCGCGGACTGCTGCTCTGTTCTGCGTGCTATCACCCGGACTGCTGCTCTGTTCTGCGGTGCTATCGCGGACTGCTGCTCTGTTCTGCGGTGCTATACGCGGACTGCTGCTCTGTTCTGCGGTGCTGTCGCGGACTGCTGCTCTGTTCTGCAGGTGCTATCCCCCCGGACTGCTGCTCTGTTCTGCGGTACGGTGCTGTCGCGGACTGCTGCTCTGTTCTGGGTGCTATCGCGGACTGCTGCTCTGTTTGCGGTGCTGTCGCGGACTGCTGCTCTGTTCTGGGTGCTATCCGCGGACTGCTGCTCTGTTCTGCGGTGCTATCGCGCGGACTGCTGCTCTGTTCTGCGGTGCTGTTATCGCGGACTGCTGCTCTGTTCTGCAGTGCTGTCCGCGGACTGCTGCTCTGTTCTGCGGTGCTATCGCGGACTGCTGCTCTGTTCTGCGGTACGGTGCTATCGCCGGACTGCTGCTCCTGTTCTGCGGTGCTATCGCGGACTGCTGCTCTGTTCTGCGGTGCGGTGGTATCGCCGGACTGCTGTCTGTTCTGCGGTGCTGTCGCGGACTGCTGCTCTGTTCTGCGGTGCTGTCGCGGACTGCTGCTCTGTTCTGCGGTGCTGTCGCGGACTGCTGCTCTGTTCTGCGGTTTGCGGTCATCGCGACTGCTGCTCTGTTCTGCGGGCGGTGCTATCGCCGGACTGCTGCTCTGTTCTGCGGTGCTATCGCCGGACTGCTGCTCTGTTCTGGGTGTATCGCGGACTGCTGCTCTGTTCTGCGGTGTGCTGTCCGCGGACTGCTGCTCTGTTCTACGGTACGGTGCTATCGCGGACTGCTGCTCTGTTCTGGGTGCTATCGCCCGGACTGCTGCTCTGTTCGCGGTGGGCTATCGCGGACTGCTGCTCTGTTCTACGGTGCTATCGCGGACTGCTGCTCTGTTTGCGGTGCTATCACGCGGACTGCTGCTCTGTTCTGCGGTGCGTCGCGGACTGCTGCTCTGTTCTGCGGTGCTATACCCCGGACTACTGCTCTGTTCTGCGGGCTATCGCGGACTGCTGCTCTGTTCTGCGGTACTGTGCTATCGCGGACTGCTGCTCTGTTCTGGGTGCTATCGCCGGACTGCTGCTCTGTTCTGCGGTGCTATCGCGGACTGCTGTCTGTTCTGCGGTGCTATCGCCGGACTGCTGCTCTGTTCTGCGGGCTGTCGCCGGACTGCTGCTCTGTTCTGCGGTGCTGTCGCCCGGACTGTGTCTGTTCTGCGGTGCTGTCGCGGACTGCTGCTCTGTTCTGCGGTGCTGCTCCGGACTGCTGCTCTGTTCTGCGGTGCGGTGCTGTCGCCGGACTGCTGCTCTGTTCTGCGGTGCTATCGCGGACTGCTGCTCTGTTCTGCGGTGCTGTCGCGGATGCTGCTCTGTTCTGCGGTGCTATCGCCGGACTGCTGCTCTGTTCTGCAGTCGTGCTGTCGCCGGACTGCTGCTCTGTTCTGCGGTGCTATCGCGGACTGCTGCTCTGTTCTGGTGCTATCGCCGGACTGCTGCTCTGTTCTGCGGTGCTATCGCGGACTGCTGCTCTGTTCTGCGGTGCTAGCACTGCTGCTCTGTTCTGCAGTGCTATCGCGCGGACTGCTGCTCTGTTCTGCGGTGCTGTCTCGCGGACTGCTGCTCTGTTCTGCGGTGCGTCGCGGACTGCTGCTCTGTTCTGCGGTGCTGTCCCGCGGACTGCTGCTCTGTTCTGGGTGCTGTCCCGGACTGCTGCTCTGTTCTGCGGTGCTATCCCGCGGACTGCTGCTCTGTTCTGCGGTTCGGTGCTATCCCCGGACTGCTGCTCTGTTCTGCGGTGCATCGCGGACTGCTGCTCTGTTCTGCGGTGCTATCCCGCGGACTGCTGCTCTGTTCTGCGGTGCTATCGCCGGACTGCTGCTCTGTTCTGCGGGTGCTATCGCCCGGACTGCTGCTCTGTTCTGCGGGGTGCTGTCTCCCGGACTGCTGCTCTGTTCTGCGGTGCATCGCGGACTGCTGTCTGTTCTGCGGTGCTGTCGCGGACTGCTGCTCTATTCTGCGAGTGCTATCACGCGGACTGCTGCTCTGTTCTGCGGTGCTGTCACCCGGACTGCTGCTCTGTTCTGCGGTGTGCTATCCCGGACTGCTGCTCTGTTCTGCGAGTGCTATCGCCGGACTGCTGCTCTGTTCTGCGGTGCGGTGCTATCCCCGGACTGCTGCTCTGTTCTGCGGTGCGGTGCTATCCCGGACTGCTGCTCTGTTCGCGGGCTATCGCGGACTGCTGCTCTGTTCTGCGGTGCTGTCCCCGGACTGCTGCTCTGTTCTGCGGTGCGGTGCTATCGCGGACTGCTGCTCTGTTCTGCGGGTGCTATGCGGACTGCTGCTCTGTTCTGCGGTGCGGTGCTGTACCCGGACTGCTGCTCTGTTCTGGGTGCTGTCGCGGACTGCTGCTCTGTTCTGCGGGCTATCGCCGGACTGCTGCTCTGTTCTGCGGTGCTATCGCCGGACTGCTGCTCTGTTCTGCGGTGCTGCTCGCGGACTGCTGCTCTGTTCTGCGGTGCTATCGCGGACTGCTGCTCTGTTCTGCGGGCAGTGCTATCGCCGGACTACTGCTCTATTCTGGTGCAGTGCTATCGCAGACTACTGCTCTGTTCTCGTGCAGTGCTATCGCGGACTGCTGCTCTGTTCTGGGACGGTGCTATCGCGGACTACTGCTCTGTTCTGCGGTACTATCGCCGGACTGCTGCTCTGTTCTGCGGTGCTATCGCGGACTGCTGCTCTGTTCTGCGGTGCTATCCCGGACTACTGCTCTGTTCTGCGGTGCTATCACGCGGACTGCTGCTCTGTTCTCGACGGTACTATCCCCCGGACTCTGCTCTGTTCTACGGTGCTATCGCGGACTGCTGCTCTGTTCTGCAGTACTATCGCCGGACTACTGCCGTTCTGCGGTACTATCCCGGACTACTGCTCTGTTCTGCAGTACTATCGCGGACTACTGTCTGTTCTGCGGTGCTATCGCCGGACTACTGCTCTGTTCTGCAGTGCTATCGCGGACTACTGCTCTATTCTACAGTACTATCACGCAGACTACTGCTCTATTCTATGCAGTACTATCACCGGACTACTGCTCTATTCTACGGTACTATCCCAGACTACTGCTCTATTCTACGGTGCTATCGCCGGACTACTGCTCTATTCTGCAGTACTGTCCCAGACTGCTGCCTATTCTGCAGTGCTATCACCGGACTACTGCTCTATTCTGCGGTACTATCACCGGACTACTGCTCTATTCTACAGTACTGTCTATCGCGGACTACTGCTCTATTCTACGGTGCTATCGCAGACTACTGCTCTGTTCTACAGTGCTATCCCCGGACTACTGCTCTATTCTGCGGTACTATCCCCGGACTACTGCTCTGTTCTACGGTGCTATCACCGGACTACTGCTCTGTTCTACGACAGTACTATCGCGGACTACTGCTCTATTCTTGCTAGTACTATCAGCGGACTACTGCTCTATTCTGCATTGCTATCGCGGACTGCTGCTCTATTCTGCAGTGCTATCGCCCAGACTACTGCTCTATTCTGCAGTGCTATCGCGGACTACTGCTCTGTTCTACAGTGTACTATCACCAGACTACTGCTCTATTCTGCGGTGCTATCACCCAGACTACTGCTCTATTCTACGGTACTATCGCGGACTGCTGTCTGTTCTGCAGTGCTATCGCCGGACTGCTGCTCTGTTCTGCGGTACTATCCCGGACTACTGCTCTATTCTCAGTGCAGTACTATCCCGGACTACTGCTCTATTCTACGGGTACTATCACCGGACTGCTGCTCTATTCTGCGGTACGGTACTATCACCGGACTACTGCTCTATTCTACGGTGCTATCCCGGACTACTGCTCTGTTCTACGGTACGGTGCTATCACCCGGACTACTGCTCTGTTCTACGGTACATATCCGCCGGACTACTGCTCTGTTCTACGGTGCGGTACTATCACCGGACTACTGCTCTATTCTACAAGTGCTATCGCCCGGACTACTGCTCTGTTCTGCGGTACTATCCCAGACTACTGCTCTATTCTACAGTGCTATCAGCCGGACTACTCCTATTCTCAGTGCTATCCCGGACTACTGCTCTGTTCTACAGTACTATCAGACTACTGCTCTATTCTGCGGTACTATCGCAGACTACTGCTCTGTTCTGGTGCTATCACCCAGACTACTGCTCTATTCTGCAGTACTATCGCGGACTACTGCTCTATTCTACAGTACTATCACCGGACTACTGCTCTATTCTACGGTACTATCACCGGACTACTGCTCTATTCGCAGTACTATCACCGGACTACTGCTCTATTCTACAGTGCTATCACCAGACTACTGCTCTGTTCTACAGTGCTATCGCCAGACTACTGCTCTGTTCATGCAGTGCGTATCGCCGGACTGCTGCTCTGTTCTACGGTGCTATCACCCGGACTACTGCTCTATTCTACGACAGTTACTATCACCAGACTACTGCTCTATTCTACAGTACAGTACTATCACCAGACTACTGCTCTATTCTACGGTACTATCCCAGACTACTGCTCTGTTCTACGGTTATCGCCGGACTACTGCTCTGTTCTGCAGTGCTATCACCCGGACTACTGCTCTATTCTACAGTGCTATCGCAGACTCTGCTCTATTCTGCAGTGCTATCACCAGACTGCTGCTCTGTTCTGCGGTACTATCAGCAGACTACTGCTCTATTCTACAGTACTATCCCCAGACTACTGCTCTATTCTAGGTGCAGTGCTATCACCAGACTACTGCTCTATTCTACGGTACTATCGCCGGACTACTGCTCTATTCTGCAGTACTATCGCAGACTACTGCTCTATTCTGCGGTACTATCACCAGACTACTGCTCTATTCTACGGTACTATCACCCAGACTACTGCTCTATTCTACAGACGGTACTATCACCAGACTACTGCTCTATTCTGCAGTACTGACCAGACTACTGCTCTACACAGTTACTACCAGACTACTGCTCTATTCTAACAGTACTATAACGCAGACTACTGCTCTATTCTACAGTACTATCACCCAGACTACTGCTCTATTCTACATACTATCCGCGGACTACTGCTCTATTCTACGTACTATCACCAGACTACTGCTCTATTCACAGACAGTACTATCACGACTACTGCTCTATTCTACCAGTACTATCACCAGACTACTGCTCTATTCTCGGTACAGTACTATCACCAGACTACTGCTCTATTCTACGCAGTACTATCCCAGACTACTGCTCTATTCTGACAGTACTATCACCAGACTACTGCTCTATTCTACAGTACTATCACCCAGACTACTGCTCTATTCTGCAGTACTATCACCGGACTACTGCTCTGTTCTGCAGTACTATCACCCGGACTACTGCTCTATTCTACAGTACTATCACCCGGACTACTGCTCTATTCTACAGTACTATCGCAGACTACTGCTCTATTCTGCAGTACAGTACTATCCCAGACTACTGCTCTATTCTACGGTACACTATCACCCGGACTACTGCTCTATTCTGCAGTACTATCCCAGACTACTGTTATTCTAGTGTATCGCGGACGCGCTCTGTTCTACGTACTATCGCGGACTACTGCTCTATTCTACAGTACTGTCTATCGCGGACTACTGCTCTATTCTACAGTGCTATCACCAGACTACTGCTCTGTTCTACAGTACTATCACCGGACTACTGCTCTGTTCTGCAGTACTATCCCGGACTACTGCTCTATTCTACAGTACTATCCCAGACTACTGCTCTATTCTGCAGTACTATCCCAGACTACTGCTCTATTCTGCGGTACTATCACCGGACTACTGCTCTATTCTGCGATACTATCCCGCGGACTACTGCTCTATTCTGCAGTACTATACCGACTACTGCTCTATTCTTACAGTGCTATCGCGGACTGCTGCTCTGTTCTGCAGTACTATCACCCAGACTACTGCTCTATTCTACAGTACTATCAGTCGGACTACTGCTCTATTCTACAGTACTATCACGGACTGCTGCTCTATTCTACAGTACTATCGCAGACTACTGCTCTATTCTACGGTGCTATCACCGGACTACTGCTCTATTCTACAGTACAGTACTATCACGGACTACTGCTCTGTTCTACGGTACTATCCCCGGACTACTGCTCTATTCTACAGTACTATCCCGGACTACTGCTCTGTTCTGCAGTACTATGCCGGACTACTGCTCTATTCTACAGTACTATCCCGGACTACTGCTCTATTCTACGGTGCTATCACCCAGACTACTGCTCTATTCTGGGTACTATCCCGGACTACTGCTCTGTTCTGTACAGTACTATCGCAGACTACTGCTCTATTCTACAGTGCTATCACGCAGACTACTGCTCTATTCTGCAGTACTATCACCCAGACTACTGCTCTATTCTACGGTACTATCACCAGACTACTGCTCTATTCTAAGTAGTGCTATCACCCGGACTACTGCTCTATTCTACAACAGTACTATCACCAGACTACTGCTCTATTCTACAGTACTATCACCAGACTACTGCTCTATTCTACAGTACTATCGCCGGACTACTGCTCTATTCTACAGTACTATCACCAGACTACTGCTCTATTCTACAGTGCTATCCAGACTACTGCTCTATTCTACAGTGCTATCGCGGACTACTGCTCTATTCTGCAGTGCTATCACCGGACTACTGCTCTATTCTGCAGTACTATACCCAGACTACTGCTCTATTCTACAGTACTATCACCGGACTACTGCTCTATTCTACAGTGCTATCCCAGACTACTGCTCTATTCTACAGTACTATCACCAGACTACTGCTCTATTCTACAGTACTATCACCGGACTACTGCTCTATTCTGCAGTGCTATCCCAGACTACTGCTCTATTCTACAGTACTATCGGACTACTGCTCTGTTCTACAGTACTATCCCAGACTACTGCTCTGTTCTGGGTACAGTACTATCACCAGACTACTGCTCTCTTCTACGAGTACTATCACCCAGACTACTGCTCTATTCTACAGTACTATCGCAGACTACTGCTCTATTCTACAGTACTATCACCAGACTACTGCTCTATTCTACAGTACTATCCCAGACTACTGCTCTATTCTACAGTGCTATCACCGGACTACTGCCATTCTGCGATCAGTACTATACCCAGACTACTGCTCTATTCTACGGTACTATCACAGACTACTGCTCTATTCTACAGCGCGGTACTATCACCCGGACTGCTGCTCTATTCTACAGTACTATCGCGGACTGCTCTCTATTCTACAGTACTATCCCAGACTACTGCTCTATTCTACAGTACTATCACCAGACTACTGCTCTATTCTACAGGTACTATCGCAGACTACTGCTCTATTCTACAGACTATCACCAGACTACTGCTCTATTCTAGCGGTACTATCACCCGGACTACTGCTCTATTCTACAGTGTACTATCCCAGACTACTGCTCTATTCTACGAAGTACTATCCAACTACTGCTCTATTCTACAGTACTATCACGCAGACTACTGCTCTATTCTACGGTACTATCAGCAGACTACTGCTCTATTCTACAGTACTATCACCCAGACTACTGCTCTATTCTGCAGTACTATCACCAGACTGCTGCTCTATTCTGCGGTACTATCACCCGGACTACTGCTCTGTTCTACGGTACGGTGCTATCCCGGACTACTGCTCTGTTCTACGGTGCTATCCGCGGACTACTGCTCTATTCTACAGTACTATCACCCGGACTGCTGCTCTATTCTGCGGAGTACTATCGCGGACTACTGCTCTATTCTACGAGTACTATCCCGGACTGCTGCTCATTCTGCAGTACTATCGCCGGACTACTGCTCTATTCTACATCGGTACTATCACGGACTACTGCTCTATTCTACGGTACTATCACCGGACTACTGCTCTATTCTACAGTACTATCACCAGACTGCTGCTCTATTCTCAGTACTATCACCAGACTACTGCTCTATTCTACAGTACTATCCCAGACTACTGCTCTATTCTACAACGTACTATCACCGGACTACTGCTCTGTTCTGCAGTACTATCCAGACTACTGCTCTATTCTACAGGTACTATCCCGGACTACTGCTCTGTTCTGCGGTACTATCACCCGGACTACTGCTCTATTCTACAGTACTATCACCGGACTACTGCTCTGTTCGTACAGTACTATCGCAGACTACTGCTCTATTCTACGGTACTATCGCGGACTACTGCTCTGTTCTACAGTACTATCACCGGACTACTGCTCTATTCTGCAGTACAAGTACTATACCAGACTACTGCTCTGTTCTCAGTCAGTACTATCGCAGACTACTGCTCTATTCTATTGCGGTACTATCAGCAGACTACTGCTCTATTCTACAGTACTATCACCGGACTACTGCTCTATTCTACAGTACTATCCCCAGACTGCTGCTCTATTCTACAGTACTATCACCCAGACTACTGCTCTATTCGTACGGTACTATCACCCAGACTACTGCTCTATTCTCAGTACTATCACCCAGACTACTGCTCTATTCTACAGTACTATCACCAGACTACTGCTCTATTCTACGGTACTATCCAGACTACTGCTCTATTCTGCGTACTATCACCGGACTACTGTCTGTTCTCGCAGTGCTATCACCAGACTGCTGCTCTGTTCATACAGTACTATCCCGACTACTGCTCTATCTACAGTACTATCCCCAGACTGCTGCTCTATTCTGCAGTGCTATCCCGGACTGCTGCTCTGTTCTACAGTACAGTACTATCGCAGACTACTGCTCTATTCATACAGTGCTATCGCGGACTACTGCTCTATTCTACGGTACTATCACCGGACTACTGCTCTATTCTGCGGTGCTATCACCGGACTACTGCTCTATTCTACGGTGCTATCGCGGACATACTGCTCTATTCTACAATACTATCACCGGACTACTGCTCTATTCTGCAGTGCTATACCGGACTGCTGCTCTATTCTACAGTACTATCACCCAGACTACTGCTCTGTTCTACGGTACTATCCCACCAGACTACTGCTCTATTCTACAGTACTATCCCAGACTACTGCTCTATTCTACAGTACTATCACCAGACTACTGCTCTATTCTGCAGTACTATCACCAGACTACTGCTCTATTCTACAGTACTATCACCAGACTACTGCTCTATTCTGCAGTACTATCCAGACTACTGCTCTATTCTGCAGGTACTACCATCAGTACTATCCCAGACTACTGCTCTATTCTATCAGTACTATCGCAGACTACTGCTCTATTCTACAGTACAGTACTAATCCGGACTACTGCTCATTCTACAGTACTATCCCAGACTACTGCTCTATTCTACAGTACTATACGCAGACTACTGCTCTGTTCTGCAGTACTATCACCGGACTACTGTCTATTCTCAGTACTATCACCCGGACTACTGCTCTATTCTCAGTGCTATCGCGGACTACTGCTCTGTTCTACAGTCGGTACTATCCAGACTACTGCTCTGTTCTGACTATCCGGACTACTGCTCTGTTCTACAGACAGTACTATCCGGACTACTGCTCTATTCACTAGCAGTACTATCCCAGATACTGTCTATTCTACAGTACTATACCAGACTACTGCTCTATTCTACGGTACTATCACCAGACTACTGCTCTATTCTACGACAGTACTATCACCCAGACTACTGCTCTATTCTACAGTACTATCACCAGACTACTGCTCTATTCTACAGTACAGTACTATCCCAGACTACTGCTCTATTCTGCAGTACTATCAGCGGACTACTGCTCTATTCTACAGTACAGTACTATCACCAGACTACTGCTCTATTCTGCAGTACTATCACCAGACTACTGCTCATTCTACAGTACTATCACCGGACTGCTGCTCTATTCTAACAGTACTATCACCAGACTACTGCTCTATTCTGCAGTACTATCACCAGACTACTGCTCTATTCTACAGTACTATCACCAGACTACTGCTCTATTCTACAGTACTATCACCAGACTACTGCTCTATTCTACAGTGCTATCACCAGACTACTGCTCTATTCTACGTACAGTACTATCCCAGACTACTGCTCTATTCTACAGTACTATCACCCGGACTACTGCTCTGTTCTGCAGTACTATCACCAGACTACTGCTCTATTCTACAGTACTATCACCCAGACTACTGCTCTATTCTGCAGTACTATCACCAGACTACTGCTCATTCTGCAGTACTATCACCCAGACTACTGCTCTATTCTGTACAGTACTATCACCAGACTACTGCTCTATTCTACAGTACTATCACCAGACTACTGCTCTATTCTGCAGTACTATCACCAGACTACTGCTCTATTCTACAGTACTATCACCAGACTACTGCTCTATTCTACAGTACTATCACCAGACTACTGCTCTATTCTACAGTACAATACTATCAAGACTACTGCTCTATTCAGTACAGTACTATCACCAGACTACTGCTCTATTCTACAGTACTATCACCAGACTACTGCTCTATTCTACAGTGCTATCCCCAGACTACTGCTCTATTCTACAGTACTATCACAGACTACTGCTCTACTACAGTACTATCACCAGACTACTGCTCTATTCTACAGTACTATCACCAGACTACTGCTCTATTCTACAGTACCATCACCCAGACTACTGCTCTATTCTACAGTACTATCACAGACTACTGCTCTATTCTACAGTACTATCATCGGACTACTGCTCTATTCTGCAGTACTATCGCGGACTACTGCTCTGTTCTACAGTACAGTACTATCACCAGACTACTGCTCTATTCTGCAGTACTATCACCAGACTACTGCTCTATTCTACAGTACAGTACTATCACCAGACTACTGCTCTATTCTGGACAGTACTATCACCAGACTACTGCTCTGTTCTACAGGTACTATCACTGGACTACTGCTCTATTCTACAGTACAGTACTATCACCAGACTACTGCTCTATTCTACGGTACTATCACCAGACTACTGCTCTATTCTACAGTACTATCACCCAGACTACTGCTCTATTCTACAGTACTATCACCAGACTACTGCTCTATTCTACAGTACTATCACCAGACTACTGCTCTATTCTACAGTACTATCACCAGACTACTGCTCTATTCTACAGTAGTCTATCACCAGACTACTGCTCTATTCTACAGTAGTACTATCCAGACTACTGCTCTATTCTACAGTACTATCACCAGACTACTGCTCTATTCTACAGGTACTATCCAGACTACTGCTCTATTCTACAGTACTATCACCAGACTACTGCTCTATTCTACAGTAAGTACTATCACCAGACTACTGCTCTATTCTAGACAGTACTATCCCGGACTGCTCTCTATTCTACAGTACTATCACCAGACTACTGCTCTATTCTACAGTACTATCACCAGACTACTGCTCTATTCTACAGTACTATCACCAGACTACTGCTCTATTCTACAGTACTATCACCCAGACTACTGCTCTATTCTACAGTACAGTACTATCACCAGACTACTGCTCTATTCTCAGTGCTATCACCAGACTACTGCTCTATTCTACAGTACTATCGCCGGACTGTGCAGTATCGGACTACTGCTCTATTCTACAGTACTATCCCGGACTGCTGCTCTATTCTCGGTGCTATCGCAGACTACTGTCTATTCTACAGTGCTATCACCAGACTACTGCTCTATTCTACAGTACTATCACCAGACTACTGCTCTATTCTGCAGTACTATCACCAGACTACTGCTCTATTCTGCAGTTACTATCCAACAGACTACTGCTCTATTCTACAGTACTATCACCAGACTACTGCTCTATTCTGCAGTGCTATCACCCAGACTACTGCTCTATTCTACAGTACTATCAGCAGACTACTGCTCTATTCTATACAGTACTATCACCAGACTACTGCTCTATTCTACAGTACAACTATCACCAGACTACTGCTCTATTCTACAGTACTATCCCAGACTACTGCTCTATTCTACAGTACTATCACCCAGACTACTGCTCTATTCTACTACAGTACTATCACCAGACTACTGCTCTATTCTACAGTACTATCACCAGACTACTGCTCTATTCTACAGTACAGTACTATCACCAGACTACTGCTCTATTCTACAGTACTATCAGCAGACTACTGCTCTATTCTACAGTACTATCCCAGACTACTGCTCTATTCTACAGTACTATCAACCAGACTACTGCTCTATTCTACAGTACTATCACCAGACTACTGCTCTATTCTACAGTACTATCACCAGACTGCTGCTCTATTCTACAGTACAGTACTATCAACAGACTACTGCTCTATTCTGCAGTACTATCACCAGACTACTGCTCTATTCTACGGTACTATCCCGGACTACTGCTCTATTCGTACGTACTATCACAGACTACTGCTCTATTCTACAGTACTATCACCAGACTACTGCTCTATTCTACAGTACTATCACCAGACTACTGCTCTATTCTACAGCAGTACTATCACCAGACTACTGCTCTATTCTCAGTACTATCACCAGACTACTGCTCTATTCTACAGTACTATCCCGGACTGCTGCTCTGTTCTACACAGTACTATCACCAGACTACTGCTCTATTCTACAGTACTATCACCAGACTACTGCTCTATTCTACAGTACTATCACCAGACTACTGCTCTATTCTGCAGTACTATCACCAGACTACTGCTCTATTCTACAGTACAGTACTATCACCAGACTACTGCTCTATTCTCGTAAGTACTATCAGCAGACTACTGCTCTATTCTACAGTACCTATCACCAGACTACTGCTCTATTCTACAGTACTATCACCAGACTACTGCTCTATTCTGCAGTACTATCACCAGACTACTGCTCTATTCTACAGTGCTATCACCAGACTACTGCTCTATTCTACAGTACTATCACCAGACTACTGCTCTATTCTACAGTCGGTACTATCACCAGACTACTGCTCTATTCTACAGTACTATCACCAGACTACTGCTCTATTCTACAGTCACTATCCACCAGACTGCTGCTCATTCTACAGTACTATCACCAGACTACTGCTCTATTCTACAGTACTATCACCAGACTACTGCTCTATTCTACAGTACAGTACTATCACCAGACTACTGCTCTATTCTGCAGTGCTATCACCAGACTACTGCTCTATTCTGCAGTACTATCACCAGACTACTGCTCTATTCTACAGTACTATCACCAGACTACTGCTCTATTCTACGCAGTACTATCCCCGGACTACTGCTCTATTCTACAGTACTATCACCAGACTACTGCTCTATTCTACAGTACGTACTATCACCGGACTACTGCTCTATTCTGCAGTACTATCACCCAGACTACTGCTCTATTCTACAGTACTACTACCGGACTACTGCTCTATTCTGGTACAGTACTATCACCAGACTACTGCTCTATTCTACAGACAGTACTATCACCAGACTACTGCTCTATTCTGCAGTACTATCACCAGACTACTGCTCTATTCTACGAGTACTATCACCAGACTACTGCTCTATTCTACAGTACTATCACCAGACTACTGCTCTATTCTAACAGTACTATCACCAGACTACTGCTCTATTCTGACAGTACTATCACCAGACTACTGCTCTATTCTGCAGTACTATCACCAGACTACTGCTCTATTCTACATAAGTACTATCACCAGACTACTGCTCTATTCTACAGTACAGTACTATCACCGGACTACTGCTCTATTCTACAGTACTATCACCAGACTACTGCTCTATTCTACAGTACAGTACTATCCCCAGACTACTGCTCTATTCTGCAGTACTATCACCAGACTACTGCTCTATTCTACAGTACTATCACCAGACTACTGCTCTATTCTACAGTACTATCACCAGACTACTGCTCTATTCTACGTACAGTACTATCCCCAGACTACTGCTCTATTCTACAGTACTGTTATCACCAGACTACTGCTCTATTCTACAGTACAGTACTATCACCAGACTACTGCTCTATTCTACAGTGCTATCACCGGACTACTGCTCTATTCTGCAGTACTATCACCAGACTGCTGCTCTATTCTACAGTACTATCACCAGACTACTGCTCTATTCTGCAGTACTATACCCAGACTACTGCTCTATTCTACAGTACTATCAACAGACTACTGCTCTATTCTACAGTACTATCACCAGACTACTGCTCTATTCTACGTACAGTACTATCACCAGACTACTGCTCTATTCTACAGTACTATCACCAGACTACTGCTCTATTCTACAGTACTATCAACAGACTACTGCTCTATTCTACAGTACAGTACTATCACCAGACTACTGCTCTATTCTACAGTACTATCACCAGACTACTGCTCTATTCTACAGTACTATCACCAGACTACTGCTCTATTCTACAGTACTATCACCAGACTACTGCTCTATTCTACAGTACTATCACCAGACTACTGCTCTATTCTACAGTACTATCACCAGACTACTGCTCTATTCTACAGTACTATCACCAGACTACTGCTCTATTCTACAGTACAGTACTATCACCAGACTACTGCTCTATTCTACAGTACTATCACCAGACTACTGCTCTATTCTACAGTACTATCACCAGACTACTGCTCTATTCTACAGTACAGTACTATCACCAGACTACTGCTCTATTCTACAGTACAGTACTATCACCAGACTACTGCTCTATTCTACAGTACTATCACCAGACTACTGCTCTATTCTACAGTACTATCACCAGACTACTGCTCTATTCTACAGTACTATCACCAGACTACTGCTCTATTCTACAGTACTATCACCAGACTACTGCTCTATTCTACAGTACTATCACCAGACTACTGCTCTATTCTACAGTACTATACCAGACTACTGCTCTATTCTACAGTACTATCACCAGACTACTGCTCTATTCTACAACGTACTATCACCAGACTACTGCTCTATTCTACAGTACTATCACCAGACTACTGCTCTATTCTACAGTGCTATCACCAGACTACTGCTCTATTCTACAGTACAAGTACTATCACCAGACTACTGCTCTATTCTGCAGTACTATCACCAGACTACTGCTCTATTCTCGTACAGTCTATCCCCAGACTACTGCTCTATTCTACAGTACTATCACCAGACTACTGCTCTATTCTACAGTACTATCACCAGACTACTGCTCTATTCTACAGACAGTACTATCACCGGACTACTGCTCTATTCTAACAGTACTATCACCAGACTACTGCTCTATTCTGCAGTACAGTACTATCACCAGACTACTGCTCTATTCTACGGTACTATCACCAGACTACTGCTCTATTCTACAGTACTATCACCAGACTACTGCTCTGTTCTAGTACAGTACTATCACCAGACTACTGCTCTATTCTACAGTACTATCACGCAGACTACTGCTCTATTCTACAGTGTACTATCACCAGACTACTGCTCTATTCTACAGCGTACTATCACCAGACTACTGCTCTATTCCACAGTACTATCACCAGACTACTGCTCTATTCTACAGTACAGTACTATCACCAGACTACTGCTCTATTCTAAGACAGTACTATCACCAGACTACTGCTCTATTCTACAGTACTATCACCAGACTACTGCTCTATTCTACGAGTACTATCACCAGACTACTGCTCTATTCTGCAGTACTATCACCGGACTGCTCTCGCAGTACTATCACCAGACTACTGCTCTATTCTACAGTACTATCACCAGACTACTGCTCTATTCTACAGTACAGTACTATCACCAGACTACTGCTCTATTCGTGCAGTACTATCACCAGACTACTGCTCTATTCTGCAAGTACTATCACCAGACTACTGCTCTATTCTACAGTACTATCACAGACTACTGCTCTATTCTACAGTACTATCACCAGACTACTGCTCTATTCTACAGTGCTATCACCAGACTACTGCTCTATTCTGACAGTACTATCACCAGACTACTGCTCTAATCTACAGTACTATCACCAGACTACTGCTCTATTCTACAGTACTATCACCAGACTACTGCTCTATTCTACAGTACTATCACCAGACTACTGCTCTATTCTACAGTACTATCACCAGACTACTGCTCTATTCTACAGTACTATCACCAGACTACTGCTCTATTCTACAGTGCTATCACCAGACTACTGCTCTATTCTACAGTACAGTACTATCCACCAGACTACTGCTCTATTCTACGGTACTATCAGCGGACTACTGCTCTATTCTGCAGTACTATCACAGACTACTGCTCTATTCTACAGACGTACTATCACCAGACTACTGCTCTATTCTGCAGTACTATCACCAGACTACTGCTCTATTCTACAGTACTATCACAGACTACTGCTCTATTCTACAGGTACTATCACCAGACTACTGCTCTATTCTGCAGTACTATCACCCAGACTGCTGCTCTATTCTACAGTGCTATCACCAGACTACTGCTCTATTCTACAGTACAGTACTATCACCAGACTACTGCTCTATTCTACAGTACTATCACCGGACTACTGCTCTATTCTACAGCAGTACTATCACCAGACTACTGCTCTATTCTACAGTACAGTACTATCACCGGACTACTGCTCTATTCTACAGTACTATCACCCAGACTACTGCTCTATTCTACAGTACTATCACCAGACTACTGCTCTATTCTACAGTACTATCACCAGACTACTGCTCTATTCTACAGTACTATCACCAGACTACTGCTCTATTCTACAGTACTATCACCAGACTACTGCTCTATTCTACAGTGCTATCACCAGACTACTGCTCTATTCTACAGTACTATCACCAGACTACTGCTCTATTCTACAGTACTATCCAACGGACTACTGCTCTATTCTACAGGTACTATCCCAGACTACTGCTCTATTCTACAGTACTATCCACGGACTACTGCTCTATTCTACAGTACTATCACCAGACTACTGCTCTATTCTACAGTACTATCACCAGACTACTGCTCTATTCTACAGGTACTATCACCAGACTACTGCTCTATTCTGCAGTACTATCACACGGACTACTGCTCTATTCTACGGCAGTACTATCAACAGACTACTGCTCTATTCTGCAGTACTATCACCAGACTACTGCTCTATTCTACAGTACTATCACCAGACTACTGCTCTATTCTACAGTGCTATCCAACAGACTACTGCTCTATTCTACAGTACTATCACCAGACTACTGCTCTATTCTACAGTACTATCACCCAGACTACTGCTCTATTCTAACAGTACTATCACCAGACTACTGCTCTATTCTACAGTACTATCCCCAGACTACTGCTCTATTCTACAGTACACAGTACTATCACCAGACTACTGCTCTATTCTGCAGTACTATCACCAGACTGCTGCTCTATTCTGCAGTACTATCACCAGACTACTGCTCTATTCTACAGTACTATCCCAGACTACTGCTCTATTCTACAGTCAGTACTATCACCAGACTACTGCTCTATTCTACAGTACTATCACCAGACTACTGCTCTATTCTGCAGTACTATCACCAGACTACTGCTCTATTCTGCAGTACTATCACAGACTACTGCTCTATTCTACAGTGCTATCACCGGACTACTGCTCTATTCTACAGTACAGTACTATCACCAGACTACTGCTCTATTCTACAGTACTATCACCAGACTACTGCTCTATTCTACAGTACTATCACCAGACTACTGCTCTATTCACGTACAGTACTATCACCAGACTACTGCTCTATTCTGCAGTACTATCACCAGACTACTGCTCTATTCTACGGTACTATCACCAGACTACTGCTCTATTCTACAGTACTATCACCAGACTACTGCTCTATTCTACAGTACTATCACCAGACTACTGCTCTATTCTACAGTACTATCACCAGACTACTGCTCTATTCTACAGTACAGTACTATCACCAGACTACTGCTCTATTCTACAGTACTATCACCGGACTACTGCTCTATTCTACAGTACTATCACCAGACTACTGCTCTATTCTGCAGTACTATCACCAGACTACTGCTCTATTCTGCAGTACTATCACCAGACTACTGCTCTATTCTACAGTACTATCACCAGACTACTGCTCTATTCTACAGTACAGTACTATCACCAGACTACTGCTCTATTCTGCGGTACTATCAACAGACTACTGCTCTATTCTACAGTACTATCACCAGACTACTGCTCTATTCTACAGTACTATCACCCAGACTACTGCTCTATTCTACAGTACTATCACCAGACTACTGCTCTATTCTACAGCAGTACTATCACCAGACTACTGCTCTATTCTACGGTACTATCACCAGACTACTGCTCTATTCTACAGTGCTATCACCAGACTACTGCTCTATTCTACAGTACGCTATCACCAGACTACTGCTCTATTCTGCAGTACTATCACCCAGACTACTGCTCTATTCTAGCAGTACTATCACCGGACTACTGCTCTATTCTCAGCACAGTACTATCACCAGACTACTGCTCTATTCTACGACAGTACTATCACCAGACTACTGCTCTATTCTACGGTACTATCACCAGACTACTGCTCTATTCTACAGTACTATCACCAGACTACTGCTCTATTCTCAGTACAGTACTATCACCAGACTACTGCTCTATTCTACAGTACTATCACCAGACTACTGCTCTATTCTGTACAGTACTATCACAGACTACTGCTCTATTCTACAGTAGTACTATCACCAGACTACTGCTCTATTCTAACAGTACTATCACCAGACTACTGCTCTATTCTACAGTACTATCACCAGACTACTGCTCTATTCTGACAGTACTATCACCAGACTACTGCTCTATTCTACAGTACTATCACCAGACTACTGCTCTATTCTACAGTACACTATCACCAGACTACTGCTCTATTCTGCAGTACTATCACCAGACTACTGCTCTATTCTACAGTACAGTACTATCACCAGACTACTGCTCTATTCTACAGTACTATCATCCAGACTACTGCTCTATTCTACAGTACTATCACCAGACTACTGCTCTATTCTACAGTACTATCACCAGACTACTGCTCTATTCTACAGTACAGTACTATCCCAGACTACTGCTCTATTCTGCAGTACTATCACGCAGACTACTGCTCTATTCTACAGTACTATCACCAGACTACTGCTCTGTTCTGCAGTACTATCACCGGACTACTGCTCTATTCTACAGTACTATCACCAGACTACTGCTCTATTCTGCAGTACTATCACCAGACTACTGCTCTATTCTACGTACAGTACTATCACCAGACTACTGCTCTATTCTACAGGTACTATCACCAGACTACTGCTCTATTCTACGCAGTACTATCACCAGACTACTGCTCTATTCTGCAGTACTATCACCAGACTACTGCTCTATTCTAACAGTACTATCACCAGACTACTGCTCTATTCTACAGTACTATCACCAGACTACTGCTCTATTCTACAGTACTATCACCAGACTACTGCTCTATTCTACAGTACAGTACTATCACCAGACTACTGCTCTATTCTACAGTACGGTACTATCATCAGACTACTGCTCTATTCTACAGTACTATCACCAGACTACTGCTCTATTCTACAGTACTATCACCAGACTACTGCTCTATTCTACAGTACTATCACCAGACTACTGCTCTATTCTACAGTACTATCACCAGACTACTGCTCTATTCTACAGTACTATCACCAGACTACTGCTCTATTCTACAGTGCTATCACCAGACTACTGCTCTATTCTGCAGTACTATCACCAGACTACTGCTCTATTCTACAGTACTTTCTATCCAGACTACTGCTCTATTCTGCAGTACTATCACCAGACTACTGCTCTATTCTACGGTACTATCACCAGACTACTGCTCTATTCTGCAGTACTATCACCGGACTACTGCTCTATTCTACAGTACTATCACCAGACTACTGCTCTATTCTACAGTACTATCACCAGACTACTGCTCTATTCTACAGTACTATCACCAGACTACTGCTCTATTCTACAGTACAGTACTATCACCAGACTACTGCTCTATTCTACAGTGCTATCACCAGACTACTGCTCTATTCTGCAGTACTATCACCAGACTACTGCTCTATTCTACAGTGGAGTACTATCGCAGACTACTGCTCTATTCTGCAGTACTATCCCAGACTACTGCTCTATTCTACAGTACTATCACCAGACTACTGCTCTATTCTGCAGTACTATCACCAGACTACTGCTCTATTCTGCAGTACTATCACCGGACTACTGCTCTATTCTACAGTGCAGTACTATCACCGGACTACTGCTCTGTTCTGCAGTACTATCACCAGACTACTGCTCTATTCTGCAGTACTATCACCAGACTACTGCTCTATTCTACGGTACTATCACCGGACTACTGCTCTGTTCTACAGTGCTATCACCAGACTACTGCTCTATTCTAGCAGTACTATCACCAGACTACTGCTCTATTCTACAGTACTATCCCAGACTACTGCTCTATTCTACAGTGCTATCACCAGACTACTGCTCTATTCTACAGTACAGTACTATCACCAGACTACTGCTCTATTCTACAGTACTATCACCAGACTACTGCTCTATTCGTACAGTACTATCACCAGACTACTGCTCTATTCTGCAGTACTATCACCAGACTACTGCTCTATTCTACAGTGCTATCACCAGACTACTGCTCTATTCTGCAGTACTATCACCAGACTACTGCTCTATTCTGCAGTACTATCACCAGACTACTGCTCTATTCTACAGTGCTATCACCAGACTACTGCTCTATTCTACAGTGCTATCACCAGACTACTGCTCTATTCTACAGTACTATCACAGACTACTGCTCTATTCTACAGTACTATCACCAGACTACTGCTCTATTCTAACAGTACTATCACCAGACTACTGCTCTATTCTACAGTACTATCACCAGACTACTGCTCTATTCTACAGTACTATCACCAGACTACTGCTCTATTCTACAGTACTATCACCAGACTACTGCTCTATTCTACAGCAGTACTATCACCAGACTACTGCTCTATTCTACAGTACTATCACCAGACTACTGCTCTATTCTACAGTACTATCACCAGACTACTGCTCTATTCTGCAGTACTATCACCAGACTACTGCTCTATTCTCAGCACAGTACTATCACCAGACTACTGCTCTATTCTACAGTACTATCACCAGACTACTGCTCTATTCTACGCAGTACTATCACCAGACTACTGCTCTATTCTACGTACAGTACTATCACCAGACTACTGCTCTATTCTGCAGTACTATCACCGGACTACTGCTCTATTCTACGGTACTATCACCAGACTACTGCTCTATTCTGCAGTACTATCACCAGACTACTGCTCTATTCTGCAGTACTATCACCAGACTACTGCTCTATTCTACAGTACTATCACCAGACTACTGCTCTATTCTACAGTACTATCACCAGACTACTGCTCTATTCGTACAGTACTATCACCAGACTACTGCTCTATTCTACAGTACTATCACCAGACTACTGCTCTATTCGTACAGTACTATCACCAGACTACTGCTCTATTCTACAGTACAGTGCTATCACCAGACTACTGCTCTATTCTACAGTACTATCACCAGACTACTGCTCTATTCTACGAAGTACTATCACCAGACTACTGCTCTCTTCTCGTACAGTACTATCACCAGACTACTGCTCTATTCTACAGTACTATCACCAGACTACTGCTCTATTCTACAGTGCTATCACCGGACTACTGCTCTATTCTGCAGTACTATCACCAGACTACTGCTCTATTCTACAGTACAGTACTATCACCAGACTACTGCTCTATTCGTACAGTACTATCACCAGACTACTGCTCTATTCTACAGTGCTATCACCAGACTACTGCTCTATTCTACAGTACTATCACCAGACTACTGCTCTATTCTACAGTGCTATCACCAGACTACTGCTCTATTCTGCAGTACTATCACCAGACTACTGCTCTATTCTAGCAGTACTATCACCAGACTACTGCTCTATTCTACAGTACTATCACCAGACTACTGCTCTATTCTACAGTAACTATCACCAGACTACTGCTCTATTCTACAGTACTATCACCAGACTACTGCTCTATTCTTACAGTACTATCACCAGACTACTGCTCTATTCTACAGTACTATCACCAGACTACTGCTCTATTCAGTACAGTACTATCACCAGACTACTGCTCTATTCTACAGTACAGTACTATCACCAGACTACTGCTCTATTCTACGACAGTACTATCACCAGACTACTGCTCTATTCTACAGTACTATCACCAGACTACTGCTCTATTCTACAGTACTATCACCAGACTACTGCTCTATTCTACAGTACTATCACCAGACTACTGCTCTATTCTACAGTACTATCACCAGACTACTGCTCTATTCTACAGTACAGTACATCATCAGACTACTGCTCTATTCTACAGTACAGTACTATCACCAGACTACTGCTCTATTCTACAGTACTATCACCAGACTACTGCTCTATTCTACAGTGCTATCACCAGACTACTGCTCTATTCTACAGTACTATCACCAGACTACTGCTCTATTCTTGGACAGTACTATCACCAGACTACTGCTCTATTCTACAGTACTATCACCAGACTACTGCTCTATTCTACAGTACTATCACCAGACTACTGCTCTATTCAGTACAGTACTATCACCAGACTACTGCTCTATTCTCAGTACAGTACTATCACCAGACTACTGCTCTATTCTACAGTACTATCACCAGACTACTGCTCTATTCTGCAGTACTATCACCAGACTACTGCTCTATTCTGCAGTGCTATCACCAGACTACTGCCTCTATTCTACAGTACTATCACCAGACTACTGCTCTATTCTACAGTACTATCACCCAGACTACTGCTCTATTCTGCAGTACAGTACTATCACCAGACTACTGCTCTATTCTGTACAGTACTATCACCAGACTACTGCTCTATTCTGACAGTACTATCACCAGACTACTGCTCTATTCTACAGTACTATCACCAGACTACTGCTCTATTCTGCAGTACTATCACCGGACTACTGCTCTATTCTGCAGTACTATCACCAGACTACTGCTCTATTCTACAGTACTATCACCAGACTACTGCTCTATTCTGCGTACAGTACTATCACCAGACTACTGCTCTATTCGTACAGTACTATCACCAGACTACTGCTCTATTCTGCAGTACAGTACTATCACCAGACTACTGCTCTATTCTACAGTACTATCACCAGACTACTGCTCTATTCTGCAGTACTATCACCAGACTACTGCTCTATTCTGACAGTACTATCACCAGACTACTGCTCTATTCTACAGTACTATCACCAGACTACTGCTCTATTCTGCAGTACTATCACAGACTACTGCTCTATTCTACATAGTACTATCCAGACTACTGCTCTATTCTACAGTACTATCACCAGACTACTGCTCTATTCTAACAGTACTATCACCAGACTACTGCTCTATTCTACTACAGTACTATCACCAGACTACTGCTCTATTCTAAGTACAGTACTATCACCAGACTACTGCTCTATTCTACAGTACTATCACCAGACTACTGCTCTATTCTACGCAGTACTATCACCAGACTACTGCTCTATTCTACAGTACTATCACCAGACTACTGCTCTATTCTACACGTACTATCACCAGACTACTGCTCTATTCTACAGTACTATCACTAGACTACTGCTCTATTCTACATACAGTACTATCACCAGACTACTGCTCTATTCTACAGTACTATCACCAGACTACTGCTCTATTCTACAGTACAGTACTATCACCAGACTACTGCTCTATTCTACAGTACTATCACCAGACTACTGCTCTATCTCTACAGTACTATCACCAGACTACTGCTCTATTCTACAGTACTATCACCAGACTACTGCTCTATTCTACAGTACTATCACCAGACTACTGCTCTATTCTAGACAGTACTATCACCAGACTACTGCTCTATTCTACAGTACTATCACCAGACTACTGCTCTATTCTACAGTACTATCACCAGACTACTGCTCTATTCTACAGTACTATCACCAGACTACTGCTCTATTCTACAGTACTATCACCAGACTACTGCTCTATTCTGCAGTACTATCACCAGACTACTGCTCTATTCTAGTACAGTACTATCACCAGACTACTGCTCTATTCTGACAGTACTATCACCAGACTACTGCTCTATTCTACAGTACTATCACGGACTACTGCTCTATTCTGCAGTACTATCACCAGACTACTGCTCTATTCTACAGTACGTATCACCAGACTACTGCTCTATTCTGCAGTACTATCACCAGACTACTGCTCTATTCTGCAGTACTATCACCAGACTACTGCTCTATTCTACAGTACTATCACCAGACTACTGCTCTATTCTACAGTACTATCACCAGACTACTGCTCTATTCTGTACAGTACTATCACCAGACTACTGCTCTATTCTACAGTACTATCACCAGACTACTGCTCTATTCTACAGTACTATCACCAGACTACTGCTCTATTCTACAGTACTATCACCAGACTACTGCTCTATTCTACAGTGCTATACCAGACTACTGCTCTATTCACAGCTACGGACTACTGCTCTATTCTACAGTACTATCACCAGACTACTGCTCTATTCTACAGTGTACTATCACCGGACTACTGCTCTATTCTCGTACAGTACTATCACCAGACTACTGCTCTATTCTGTACAGTACTATCACCAGACTACTGCTCTATTCTACAGTACTATCACCAGACTACTGCTCTATTCTACAGTACAGTACTATCACCAGACTACTGCTCTATTCTACAGTACCTATCACCAGACTACTGCTCTATTCTACAGTACTATCACCAGACTACTGCTCTATTCTGCAGTACTATCACCAGACTACTGCTCTATTCTTACAGTACTATCACCAGACTACTGCTCTATTCTACAGTACTATCACCAGACTACTGCTCTATTCTACAGTACTATCACCAGACTACTGCTCTATTCTGCAGTACTATCACCAGACTACTGCTCTATTCGTACAGTACTATCACCAGACTACTGCTCTATTCTACAGTACAGTACTATCACCAGACTACTGCTCTATTCTACAGTACTATCACCAGACTACTGCTCTATTCTACAGTACTATCACCAGACTACTGCTCTATTCTACAGTACTATCACCAGACTACTGCTCTATTCCTACAGTACTATCACCAGACTACTGCTCTATTCTACAGTACTATCACCAGACTACTGCTCTATTCTACAGTACTATCACCAGACTACTGCTCTATTCTACAGTACTATCACCAGACTACTGCTCTATTCTACAGTACAGTACTATCACCAGACTACTGCTCTATTCTACAGTACTATCACCAGACTACTGCTCTATTCTACAGTACTATCACCAGACTACTGCTCTATTCTACAGTACTATCACCAGACTACTGCTCTATTCTACAGTACTATCACCAGACTACTGCTCTATTCTACAGTACTATCACCAGACTACTGCTCTATTCTACAGTACTATCACCAGACTACTGCTCTATTCTACAGTACTATCACCAGACTACTGCTCTATTCTACAGTACTATCACCAGACTACTGCTCTATTCTACAGACAGTACTATCACCAGACTACTGCTCTATTCTACGTACAGTACTATCACCAGACTACTGCTCTATTCTACAGTACTATCACCAGACTACTGCTCTATTCTACAGTACTATCACCAGACTACTGCTCTATTCTACAGTACTATCACCAGACTACTGCTCTATTCAGTACAGTACTATCACCAGACTACTGCTCTATTCTACAGTACTATCACCAGACTACTGCTCTATTCTACAGTACTATCACCAGACTACTGCTCTATTCTACAGTACTATCACCAGACTACTGCTCTATTCTACAGTACTATCACCAGACTACTGCTCTATTCTACAGTACAGTACTATCACCAGACTACTGCTCTATTCTACAGTACTATCACCAGACTACTGCTCTATTCGTACAGTACTATCACCAGACTACTGCTCTATTCTGCAGTACTATCACCAGACTACTGCTCTATTCTACAGTACTATCACCAGACTACTGCTCTATTCTACAGTACTATCACCAGACTACTGCTCTATTCTACAGTACAGTACTATCACCAGACTACTGCTCTATTCTACAGTACTATCACCAGACTACTGCTCTATTCTACAGTACAGTACTATCACCAGACTACTGCTCTATTCTACAGTACTATCACCAGACTACTGCTCTATTCTACAGTACTATCACCAGACTACTGCTCTATTCTACAGTACTATCACCAGACTACTGCTCTATTCTACAGTACAGTACTATCACCAGACTACTGCTCTATTCTACAGTACAGTACTATCACCAGACTACTGCTCTATTCTACAGTACTATCACCAGACTACTGCTCTATTCGTACAGTACTATCACCAGACTACTGCTCTATTCTACAGCGTACTATCACCAGACTACTGCTCTATTCTACAGTACTATCACCAGACTACTGCTCTATTCTACAGTACTATCACCAGACTACTGCTCTATTCTACAGTACTATCACCAGACTACTGCTCTATTCTACAGTACTATCACCAGACTACTGCTCTATTCTACAGTACTATCACCAGACTACTGCTCTATTCTACAGTACTATCACCAGACTACTGCTCTATTCTGTACAGTACTATCACCAGACTACTGCTCTATTCTACAGTACTATCACCGGACTACTGCTCTATTCTACAGTACTATCACCAGACTACTGCTCTATTCTACAGTACTATCACCAGACTACTGCTCTATTCTACAGTACTATCACCAGACTACTGCTCTATTCTACAGTACAGTACTATCACCAGACTACTGCTCTATTCTACAGTACTATCACCAGACTACTGCTCTATTCTACAGTACTATCACCAGACTACTGCTCTATTCTGACAGTACTATCACCAGACTACTGCTCTATTCTGCAGTACTATCACCGGACTACTGCTCTATTCTACAGTACTATCACCAGACTACTGCTCTATTCTACAGTACTATCACCAGACTACTGCTCTATTCTGCAGTACTATCACCAGACTACTGCTCTATTCTGCAGTACTATCACCAGACTACTGCTCTATTCTGCAGTACTATCACCGGACTACTGCTCTATTCTACAGTACAGTACTATCACCAGACTACTGCTCTATTCGTACAGTACTATCACCGGACTACTGCTCTATTCTACAGTACTATCACCAGACTACTGCTCTATTCTTACAGTACTATCACCAGACTACTGCTCTATTCTACAGTACTATCACCAGACTACTGCTCTATTCTACAGTACTATCACCAGACTACTGCTCTATTCTACAGTACTATCACCAGACTACTGCTCTATTCTACAGTACTATCACCAGACTACTGCTCTATTCTACAGTACTATCACCAGACTACTGCTCTATTCTACAGTACTATCACCGGACTACTGCTCTATTCTGCAGTACTATCACCAGACTACTGCTCTATTCTACAGTACAGTACTATCACCAGACTACTGCTCTATTCTACAGTACTATCACCAGACTACTGCTCTATTCTACAGTACTATCACCAGACTACTGCTCTATTCTGCAGTACTATCACCAGACTACTGCTCTATTCTACAGTACTATCACCAGACTACTGCTCTGTTCTAGCAGTACTATCACCGGACTACTGCTCTATTCTACAGTACTATCACCAGACTACTGCTCTATTCTACAGTACTATCACCCGGACTACTGCTCTATTCTACAGTACTATCACCAGACTACTGCTCTATTCTACAGTACTATCACCAGACTACTGCTCTATTCTACAGTACTATCACCAGACTACTGCTCTATTCTACAGTACTATCACCAGACTACTGCTCTATTCTACAGTACTATCACCAGACTACTGCTCTATTCTACAGTACTATCACCAGACTACTGCTCTATTCTACAGTACTATCACCAGACTACTGCTCTATTCTACAGTACAGTACTATCACCAGACTACTGCTCTATTCTACAGTACAGTACTATCACCAGACTACTGCTCTATTCTACAGTACTATCACCAGACTACTGCTCTATTCTACAGTACTATCACCAGACTACTGCTCTATTCTACAGTACAGTACTATCACCAGACTACTGCTCTATTCTACAGTACTATCACCAGACTACTGCTCTATTCTACAGTACTATCACCAGACTACTGCTCTATTCTACAGTACAGTACTATCACCAGACTACTGCTCTATTCTACAGTACTATCACCAGACTACTGCTCTATTCTACAGTACTATCACCAGACTACTGCTCTATTCTGCAGTACTATCACCAGACTACTGCTCTATTCTACAGTACTATCACCAGACTACTGCTCTATTCTACAGTACTATCACCAGACTACTGCTCTATTCTACAGTACTATCACCAGACTACTGCTCTATTCTACAGTACAGTACTATCACCAGACTACTGCTCTATTCTACCGTACAGTACTATCACCAGACTACTGCTCTATTCTACAGTACTATCACCAGACTACTGCTCTATTCTACAGTACTATCACCAGACTACTGCTCTATTCTACAGTACTATCACCAGACTACTGCTCTATTCTACAGTACTATCACCAGACTACTGCTCTATTCTACAGTACTATCACCAGACTACTGCTCTATTCAGTACAGTACTATCACCAGACTACTGCTCTATTCTACAGTACTATCACCAGACTACTGCTCTATTCTACAGTACTATCACCAGACTACTGCTCTATTCTACAGTACAGTACTATCACCAGACTACTGCTCTATTCTACAGTACAGTACTATCACCAGACTACTGCTCTATTCTACAGTACTATCACCAGACTACTGCTCTATTCTACAGTACTATCACCAGACTACTGCTCTATTCTACAGTACAGTACTATCACCAGACTACTGCTCTATTCTACAGTACTATCACCAGACTACTGCTCTATTCTACAGTACAGTACTATCACCAGACTACTGCTCTATTCTACAGTACTATCACCAGACTACTGCTCTATTCTACAGTACTATCACCAGACTACTGCTCTATTCTACAGTACTATCACCAGACTACTGCTCTATTCTACAGTACTATCACCAGACTACTGCTCTATTCTACAGTACTATCACCAGACTACTGCTCTATTCTACAGTACAGTACTATCACCAGACTACTGCTCTATTCTACAGTACAGTACTATCACCAGACTACTGCTCTATTCTACAGTACTATCACCAGACTACTGCTCTATTCTACAGTACTATCACCAGACTACTGCTCTATTCTACAGTACTATCACCAGACTACTGCTCTATTCTACAGTACTATCACCAGACTACTGCTCTATTCTACAGTACAGTACTATCACCAGACTACTGCTCTATTCTACAGTACTATCACCAGACTACTGCTCTATTCTACAGTACTATCACCAGACTACTGCTCTATTCTACAGTACAGTACTATCACCAGACTACTGCTCTATTCTACAGTACAGTACTATCACCAGACTACTGCTCTATTCTACAGTACAGTACTATCACCAGACTACTGCTCTATTCTGCAGTACTATCACCAGACTACTGCTCTATTCTACAGTACTATCACCAGACTACTGCTCTATTCTACAGTACTATCACCAGACTACTGCTCTATTCTACAGTACTATCACCAGACTACTGCTCTATTCTACAGTACTATCACCAGACTACTGCTCTATTCTACAGTACTATCACCAGACTACTGCTCTATTCTACAGTACTATCACCAGACTACTGCTCTATTCTACAGTACTATCACCAGACTACTGCTCTATTCTACAGTACTATCACCAGACTACTGCTCTATTCTACAGTACAGTACTATCACCAGACTACTGCTCTATTCGTACAGTACTATCACCAGACTACTGCTCTATTCTACAGTACTATCACCAGACTACTGCTCTATTCTACAGTACTATCACCAGACTACTGCTCTATTCTACAGTACTATCACCAGACTACTGCTCTATTCGTACAGTACTATCACCAGACTACTGCTCTATTCTACAGTACTATCACCAGACTACTGCTCTATTCTACAGTACTATCACCAGACTACTGCTCTATTCTACGTACAGTACTATCACCAGACTACTGCTCTATTCTCAGTACAGTACTATCACCAGACTACTGCTCTATTCGTACAGTACTATCACCAGACTACTGCTCTATTCTACAGTACTATCACCAGACTACTGCTCTATTCTACAGTACTATCACCAGACTACTGCTCTATTCTACAGTACTATCACCAGACTACTGCTCTATTCTACAGTACTATCACCAGACTACTGCTCTATTCTACAGTACTATCACCAGACTACTGCTCTATTCTACAGTGCTATCACCAGACTACTGCTCTATTCTACAGTACAGTACTATCACCAGACTACTGCTCTATTCTACAGGACAGTACTATCACCAGACTACTGCTCTATTCTACAGTACTATCACCAGACTACTGCTCTATTCTACAGTACTATCACCAGACTACTGCTCTATTCTACAGTACAGTACTATCACCAGACTACTGCTCTATTCTACAGTACTATCACCAGACTACTGCTCTATTCTACAGTACTATCACCAGACTACTGCTCTATTCTACAGTACTATCACCAGACTACTGCTCTATTCTACAGTACAGTACTATCACCAGACTACTGCTCTATTCTACAGTACAGTACTATCACCAGACTACTGCTCTATTCTACAGTACAGTACTATCACCAGACTACTGCTCTATTCTACAGTACTATCACCAGACTACTGCTCTATTCTACAGTACAGTACTATCACCAGACTACTGCACCAAGTCAATAAAGGTCTGCCTGTGCCCTGGTTGTCAGTAATAACTGGTATAGGATCAGTTCTCCTCATCTGTTATGAACGAACCCAGTCCTAGTTCTAAATAGCATCTTGTAACTCCCTTCTTCCCCTCCTCCTCCTCCTCTCTTTCCTCCTCCTCGTCCTCCTCCTCCTCTCTTCCCTCCTCATCCTCCTCTTCCTCCTCTCTTCCTCCTCCTCTCCCCCTCCTCCTCCTCCTCTCTTCCCCCCTCCTCCTCCTTCTCCTATCATCCCCCTCTTCCTCCTGCTCTTCCTCCTCTCTTCCCTCCTCCTCCTCTCTTCTCCCCTCCTCCTCCTCCTCCTCCTCTCTTCTCCTCCTCCTCCTCTCTTCCTTCTCCTCCTCCTCCTCCTCCTCTCTTCCTCCTCCTTCTCCTCTCTTCTCCTCCTCCTCCTCTCTTCCCCCTTCTCCTCCTCCTCCTTCTCCTCTCTTCCCTCCTCCTCTCTTCCCCCTCCTCCTCCTCCTCTCTTCCCTTCTCCTCCTCCTCCTCCTCTCATCCTCCTCCTTCTCCTCTCTTCTCCTCCTCCTCCTCTCTTCCCCCCTTCTCCTCCTCCTCCTTCTCCTCTCTTCCCCTCCTCCTCTCTTCCCCCCTCCTCCTCCTTCTCTCTCCCTTCCTCCTCTCTTCCCTCCTCCTTTCATCCCTTCTCCTCGTCCTCGTCCTCCTCCTCCTCCTCCTCCTCCTCATCTTCTTTCCTCCTCCTCTCTTCCATTCTCCTCCTTATCCTATCTTCCCCCTCCTCCTCCTCCTCTCCTCCCCCTCCCCCTCCTCCTCCTCATCTCTTCCCCCCTCCTCCTTCTCCTATCATCCCCCTCTACCTCCTCCTCTTCCTCTCTTCCCTCCTCCTCCTCCTCTCTTCCCTCCTCCTCCTCTCTTCCTCCTCCTCTTCCTCTCTTCCCTCCTCCTCTTCCTCTCTTCCCCCCTCCTCTTCCTCTCTTCCACCCTCCTCCTCCTCTCTTTCCCCCTCCTCTTCCTCTCGCCTCCTCCTCTTCCTCTCTTCCCTCCTCCTCTTCCTCTCTTCCCCCCTCCTTCTCCTCTCTTCCCCCCTTCCCCTCCTCCTCCTCTCTTCCCTCCTCTTCTTCCTCTCTTCCCCCCTCCCCCTCCTCCTCCTCTCTTCCCTCCTCTTCCTCCTCTCTTCCTCCTCCTCCTCTCTTCCCTCCTACTCCTCCTCCTCCTCTCTTCCCCCCTCCTCCTCCTTCTCTCTCCCTTCCTCCTCTCTTCCCTCCTCCTCGTCCTCCTCCTCCTCCTCCTCTCTTCCCTCCTCCTCGTCCTCCTCCTCCTCCTCCTCTCTCCCACCTCCTCCTCCTCCTCTTCCCCCTCCTCCTCCTCCTCTCTCCCACCTCCTCCTCCTCCTCTTCCCTCCTCCTCCTCCTCTCTCCCTTCCTCCTCCTCCAGACTTCTACAAGCCAGCTGTGTCTCACAGAGATCTGAACAGTCGGAACATTCTGGTGAAGAACGACGGAACATGTGTCATCATCGACTTTGGCCTCTCCATGAAGTTGACGGGGAACCGGCCGGTACGGCAGGGAGAGGAGGAGAATGCTGCCATCAGTGAGGTGAGTGGAGACCATAGAAGCCTTTGGAACCCAATAGAACCATTTGAAACCCAATAGAACCCTTTGGAACCCAATAGAACCCTTTGAAACCCAATAGAACCCTTTGGAACCCAATAGAACCCTTTGGAACCCAATAGAACCCTTTGAAACACATGTCTGTCTCTCCCAGGGTGGAACTTTCTGCTACATGGCTTGGGACATTCTGGAGTGGGTGGTTAGGGTTAGTGTAGTGTTATAACCCTGGTTCTGGAGGGTTAGGGTAGTGTTATAACCCTGGTTCTGGAGGGTTAGGGTTAGTGTAGTGTTATAACCCTGGTTCTGGAGGGTTAGGGTTAGTGTAGTGTTATAACCCTGGTTCTGGAGGGTTAGGGTTAGTGTAGTGTTATAACCCTGGTTCTGGAGGGTTAGGGTTAGTGTAGTGTTATAACCCTGGTTCTGGAGGGTTAGGGTTAGTGTAGTGTTATAACCCTGGTTCTGGAGGGTTAGGGTTAGTGTAGTGTTATAACCCTGGTTCTGGAGGGTTAGGGTTAGTGTAGTGTTATAACCCTGGTTCTGGAGGGTTAGGGTTAGTGTAGTGTTATAACCCTGGTTCTGGAGGGTTAGGGTTAGTGTAGTGTTATAACCCTGGTTCTGGAGGGTTAGGGTTAGTGTAGTGTTATAACCCTGGTTCTGGAGGGTTAGGGTTAGTGTAGTGTTATAACCCTGGTTCTGGAGGGTTAGGGTTAGTGTAGTGTTATAACCCTGGTTCTGGAGGGTTAGGGTTAGTGTAGTGTTATAACCCTGGTTCTGGAGGGTTAGGGTTAGTGTAGTGTTATAACCCTGGTTCTGGAGGGTTAGGGTAGTGTTATAACCCTGGTTCTGGAGGGTTAGTGTAGTGTTATAACCCTGGTTCTGTCTCTCTCCAGGTGGGTACAGTCCGCTACATGGCCCCAGAGGTTCTGGAGGGGGCGGTGAACCTGAGGGACTGTGAGTCGGCTCTGAAGCAGGTGGACATGTACGCCCTGGGCCTCGTCTACTGGGAGACCTTCATGAGGTGTACTGACCTCTTCCCAGGTAATAACCCCTCCCTGACCTCTAACCCTGGGCCTCGTCTACTGGGAGACCTTTATGAGGTGTACTGACCTCTCCCCAGGTAATAACCCCTGACCCCTGACCTCTAACCCTGGGCCTCGTCTACTGGGAGACCTTTATGAGGTGTACTGACCTCTTCCCAGGTAATAACCCCCTCCCTGACCTCTAACCCTGGGCCTCGTCTACTGGGAGACCTTTATGAGGTGTACTGACCTCTTCCCTGACCCCCTGACCTCTAACCCTGGGCCTCGTCTACTGGGAGACCTTTATGAGGTGTACTGACCTCTCCCTGACCCCTGACCTCTAACCCTGGGCCTCGTCTACTGGGAGACCTTTATGAGGTGTACTGACCTCTTCCCAGGTAATAACCCCTCCCTGACCCCTAACCCTGGGCCTCGTCTACTGGGAGACCTTTATGAGGTGTACTGACCTCTCCCTGACCCCTGACCTCTAACCCTGGGCCTCATCTACTGGGAGACCTTTATGAGGTGTACTGACCTCTTCCCAGGTAATAACCCCTGACCCCTGACCTCTAACCCTGGGCCTCGTCTACTGGGAGACCTTTATGAGGTGTACTGACCTCTCCCTGACCCCTGACCTCTAACCCTGGGCCTCATCTACTGGGAGACCTTTATGAGGTGTACTGACCTCTCCCTGACCCCTGACCTCTAACCCTGGGCCTCGTCTACTGGGAGACCTTTATGAGGTGTACTGACCTCTTCCCAGGTAATAACCTCTCCCTGACCCCTGACCTCTAACCCTGGGCCTCGTCTACTGGGAGACCTTTATGAGGTGTACTGACCTCTTCCCAGGTAATAACCTCTCCCTGACCCCTGACCTCTAACCCTGGGCCTCGTCTACTGGGAGACCTTTATGAGGTGTACTGACCTCTTCCCAGGTAATAACCCCTCCCTGACCTCTAACCCTGGGCCTCATCTACTGGGAGACCTTTATGAGGTGTACTGACCTCTCCCTGACCCCTGACCTCTAACCCTGGGCCTCGTCTACTGGGAGACCTTTATGAGGTGTACTGACCTCTTCCCAGGTAATAACCCCTCCCTGACCTCTAACCCTGGGCCTCGTCTACTGGGAGACCTTTATGAGGTGTACTGACCTCTCCCTGACCCCTGACCTCTAACCCTGGGCCTCATCTACTGGGAGACCTTTATGAGGTGTACTGACCTCTCCCTGACCCCTGACCTCTAACCCTGGGCCTCATCTACTGGGAGACCTTCATGAGGTGTACTGACCTCTTCCCAGGTAATAACCCCTCCCTGACCCCTAACCCTGGGCCTCGTCTACTGGGAGACCTTTATGAGGTGTACTGACCTCTTCCCAGGTAATAACCCCTCCCTGACCTCTAACCCTGGGCCTCGTCTACTGGGAGACCTTTATGAGGTGTACTGACCTCTTCCCAGGTAATAACCCCTCCCTGACCCCTAACCCTGGGCCTCGTCTACTGGGAGACCTTTATGAGGTGTACTGACCTCTCCCTGACCCCTGACCTCTAATCCTGGGCCTCATCTACTGGGAGACCTTTATGAGGTGTACTGACCTCTCCCTGACCCCTGACCTCTAATCCTGGGCCTCATCTACTGGGAGACCTTTATGAGGTGTACTGACCTCTCCCTGACCCCTGACCTCTAACCCTGGGCCTCGTCTACTGGGAGACCTTTATGAGGTGTACTGACCTCTTCCCAGGTAATAACCCCTGACCTCTAACCCTGGGCTTCGTCTACTGGGAGACCTTTATGAGGTGTACTGACCTCTTCCCAGATAACCCCCTCCCTGACCTCTAACCCTGGGCCTCATCTACTGGGAGACCTTTATGAGGTGTACTGACCTCTTCCCAGGTAATAACCTCCTGACCCTGACCTCTAACCCTGGGCCTCATCTACTGGGAGACCTTTATGAGGTGTACTGACCTCTCCCTGACCCCTGACCTCTAACCCTGGGCCTCGTCTACTGGGAGACCTTTATGAGGTGTACTGACCTCTCCCTGACCCCTGACCTCTAACCCTGGGCCTCGTCTACTGGGAGACCTTTATGAGGTGTACTGACCTCTTCCCAGGAAACCCCTCCCTGACCTCTAACCCTGGGCCTCGTCTACTGGGAGACCTTTATGAGGTGTACTGACCTCTCCTGACCCCTGACCTCTAACCCTGGGCCTCGTCTACTGGGAGACCTTTATGAGGTGTACTGACCTCTCCTGACCCTGACCCCTGACCTCTAACCCTGGGCCTCGTCTACTGGGAGACCTTTATGAGGTGTACTGACCTCTCCCTGACCCCTGACCTCTAACCCTGGGCCTCATCTACTGGGAGACCTTTATGAGGTGTACTGACCTCTCCCAGGTATGACCCCCTGACCTCTAACCCTGGGCCTCATCTACTGGGAGACCTTTATGAGGTGTACTGACCTCTTCCCAGGTAATAACCCCTGACCTCTAACCCTGGGCTTCATCTACTGGGAGACCTTTATGAGGTGTACTGACCTCTCCCTGACCCCTGACCTCTAACCCTGGGCCTCGTCTACTGGGAGACCTTTATGAGGTGTACTGACCTCTTCCCAGGTAATAACCCCTCCCTGACCTCTAACCCTGGGCCTCGTCTACTGGGAGACCTTTATGAGGTGTACTGACCTCTCCCGTGACCCCTGACCTCTAACCCTGGGCCTCGTCTACTGGGAGACCTTTATGAGGTGTACTGACCTCTCCTGACCCCCTGACCTCTAACCCTGGGCCTCGTCTACTGGGAGACCTTTATGAGGTGTACTGACCTCTCCCTGACCCCCCTGACCTCTAACCCTGGGCCTCGTCTACTGGGAGACCTTTATGAGGTGTACTGACCTCTCCCGGTAATAACCCCTGACCTCTAACCCTGGGCCTCGTCTACTGGGAGACCTTTATGAGGTGTACTGACCTCTCCCTGACCCCTGACCTCTAACCCTGGGCCTCGTCTACTGGGAGACCTTTATGAGGTGTACTGACCTCTCCCATGACCCCCTGACCTCTAACCCTGGGCCTCGTCTACTGGGAGACCTTTATGAGGTGTACTGACCTCTTCCCAGGATAACCCCTGACCTCTAACCCTGGGCCTCGTCTACTGGGAGACCTTTATGAGGTGTACTGACCTCTTCGGATAACCCTGACCCCTGACCTCTAACCCTGGGCCTCGTCTACTGGGAGACCTTTATGAGGTGTACTGACCTCTCCCTGACCCCCTGACCTCTAACCCTGGGCCTCGTCTACTGGGAGACCTTTATGAGGTGTACTGACCTCTCCCAGGTAATGACCCCCTGACCTCTAACCCTGGGCCTCATCTACTGGGAGACCTTTATGAGGTGTACTGACCTCTTCCCAGGTAATAACCCCTCCCTGACCCCTGACCTCTAACCCTGGGCCTCGTCTACTGGGAGACCTTTATGAGGTGTACTGACCTCTCCCTGACCCCTGACCTCTAACCCTGGGCCTCGTCTACTGGGAGACCTTTATGAGGTGTACTGACCTCTTCCCAGGTAATAACCCCTCCCTGACCTCTAACCCTGGGCCTCGTCTACTGGGAGACCTTTATGAGGTGTACTGACCTCTTCCCAGGTAATAACCCCTGACCTCTAACCCTGGGCTTCATCTACTGGGAGACCTTTATGAGGTGTACTGACCTCTTCCCAGGTCCCCTGACCCCTGACCTCTAACCCTGGGCCTCGTCTACTGGGAGACCTTTATGAGGTGTACTGACCTCTCCCCTGACCCCTGACCTCTAACCATGGGCCTCGTCTACTGGGAGACCTTTATGAGGTGTACTGACCTCTTCCCAGGTAATAACCCCCCCTGACCTCTAACCCTGGGCCTCGTCTACTGGGAGACCTTTATGAGGTGTACTGACCTCTGCCCCTGACCCCTGACCTCTAACCCTGGGCCTCGTCTACTGGGAGACCTTCATGAGGTGTACTGACCTCTCCCTGACCCCTGACCTCTAACCATGGGCCTCGTCTACTGGGAGACCTTTATGAGGTGTACTGACCTCTTCCCAGGTAATAACCCCTGCCCTGACCTCTAACCCTGGGCCTCGTCTACTGGGAGACCTTTATGAGGTGTACTGACCTCTTCCCAGGTAATAACCCCCCCCCTGACCTCTAACCCTGGGCCTCATCTACTGGGAGACCTTTATGAGGTGTACTGACCTCTCCCGAATGACCCCTGACCTCTAACCCTGGGCCTCATCTACTGGGAGACCTTTATGAGGTGTACTGACCTCTCCTGACCCCTGACCTCTAACCCTGGGCCTCGTCTACTGGGAGACCTTTATGAGGTGTACTGACCTCTTCCCAGGTAATAACCCCTCCCTGACCTCTAACCCTGGGCCTCGTCTACTGGGAGACCTTTATGAGGTGTACTGACCTCTCCCTGACCCCTGACCTCTAACCCTGGGCCTCATCTACTGGGAGACCTTCATGAGGTGTACTGACCTCTCCCTGACCCCTGACCTCTAACCCTGGGCCTCGTCTACTGGGAGACCTTTATGAGGTGTACTGACCTTCCTACTACCCAGGTATACCCCTGACCCCTGACCTCTAACCCTGGGCCTCATCTACTGGGAGACCTTCATGAGGTGTACTGACCTCTCCCTGACCCCTGACCTCTAACCCTGGGCCTCGTCTACTGGGAGACCTTTATGAGGTGTACTGACCTCTTCCCAGGTAATAACCCCTGACCCCTGACCTCTAACCCTGGGCCTCGTCTACTGGGAGACCTTTATGAGGTGTACTGACCTCTCCCTGACCCCTGACCTCTAACCCTGGGCCTCATCTACTGGGAGACCTTTATGAGGTGTACTGACCTCTTCCCAGGTAATAACCCCTGACCTCTAACCCTGGGCTTCATCTACTGGGAGACCTTCATGAGGTGTACTGACCTCTTCCCAGGTAATAACCCCTCCCTGACCTCTAACCCTGGGCCTCGTCTACTGGGAGACCTTTATGAGGTGTACTGACCTCTTCCCAGGTAATAACCCCTCCCTGACCCCTGACCTCTAACCCTGGGCCTCGTCTACTGGGAGACCTTCATGAGGTGTACTGACCTCTCCCTGACCCCTGACCTCTAACCCTGGGCCTCGTCTACTGGGAGACCTTTATGAGGTGTACTGACCTCTTCCCAGGTAATAACCCCTCCCTGACCCCTGACCTCTAATCCTGGGCCTCATCTACTGGGAGACCTTTATGAGGTGTACTGACCTCTCCCTGACCCCTGACCTCTAACCCTGGGCCTCATCTACTGGGAGACCTTTATGAGGTGTACTGACCTCTTCCCAGGTAATAACCCCTCCCTGACCTCTAACCCTGGGCCTCATCTACTGGGAGACCTTTATGAGGTGTACTGACCTCTTCCCAGGTAATAACCCCTCCCTGACCTCTAACCCTGGGCCTCGTCTACTGGGAGACCTTTATGAGGTGTACTGACCTCTCCCTGACCCCTGACCTCTATTCCTGGGCCTCGTCTACTGGGAGACCTTTATGAGGTGTACTGACCTCTTCCCAGGTAATAACCCCTGACCTCTAACCCTGGGCCTCGTCTACTGGGAGACCTTTATGAGGTGTACTGACCTCTCCCTGACCCCTGACCTCTAACCCTGGGCCTCATCTACTGGGAGACCTTTATGAGGTGTACTGACCTCTCCCTGACCCCTGACCTCTAACCCTGGGCCTCATCTACTGGGAGACCTTTATGAGGTGTACTGACCTCTTCCCAGGTAATAACCCCTCCCTGACCTCTAACCCTGGGCCTCGTCTACTGGGAGACCTTCATGAGGTGTACTGACCTCTCCCTGACCCCTGACCTCTAACCCTGGGCCTCATCTACTGGGAGACCTTTATGAGGTGTACTGACCTCTCCCTGACCCTTGACCTCTAACCCTGGGCCTCGTCTACTGGGAGACCTTCATGAGGTGTACTGACCTCTCCCTGACCCCTGACCTCTAACCCTGGGCCTCATCTACTGGGAGACCTTTATGAGGTGTACTGACCTCTCCCTGACCCCTGACCTCTAACCCTGGGCCTCGTCTACTGGGAGACCTTTATGAGGTGTACTGACCTCTTCCCAGGTAATAACCCCTCCCTGACCTCTAACCCTGGGCCTCATCTACTGGGAGACCTTTATGAGGTGTACTGACCTCTCCCCAGGTAATAACCCCTGACCCCTGACCTCTAACCCTGGGCCTCATCTACTGGGAGACCTTTATGAGGTGTACTGACCTCTCCCTGACCCCTGACCTCTAACCATGGTTCTCGTCTACTGGGAGACCTTTATGAGGTGTACTGACCTCTTCCCAGGTAATAACCCCTCCCTGACCTCTAACCCTGGGCCTCGTCTACTGGGAGACCTTTATGAGGTGTACTGACCTCTTCCCAGGTAATAACCCCCCCCTGACCCCTGACCTCTAACCCTGGGCCTCATCTACTGGGAGACCTTTATGAGGTGTACTGACCTCTCCATGACTCCTGACCTCTAACCCTGGGCCTCGTCTACTGGGAGACCTTTATGAGGTGTACTGACCTCTTCCCAGGTAATAACCCCTCCCTGACCTCTAACCCTGGGCCTCGTCTACTGGGAGACCTTTATGAGGTGTACTGACCTCTCCCCAGGTAATAACCCCTCCCTGACCCCTAACCCTGGGCCTCGTCTACTGGGAGACCTTTATGAGGTGTACTGACCTCTTCCCAGGTAATAACCCCTGACCCCTGACCTCTAACCCTGGGCCTCATCTACTGGGAGACCTTTATGAGGTGTACTGACCTCTCCCTGACCCCTGACCTCTAACCCTGGGCCTCGTCTACTGGGAGACCTTTTTGAGGTGTACTGACCTCTTCCCAGGTAATAACCCCTCCCTGACCTCTAACCCTGGGCCTCGTCTACTGGGAGACCTTTATGAGGTGTACTGACCTCTTCCCAGGAGAAACCTACCCCTGACCCCTGACCTTAACGCTGGATCTGCTTGTGTTCCTCCTTTCTCTCCAGGAGAATCAGTTCCAGACTTCCAGGCAGCGTTCCAGGCGGAAGCAGGGAACCACCCTTCCTTTGAGGACATGCAGGTCCTGGTGTCCAGAGAGAAACAGAGACCCAAGTTCCCTGAGGCCTGGAAGGAAAACAGCCTGGTGAGACCTGTGTGGTGTACGGTGTGTGGTGTACGGTGTGTGGTGTGTACGGTGTGTGTGGTGTATGGTGTGTGTGTGGTGTATGGTGTGTGTGGTGTATGGTGTGTGTGGTGTATGGTGTGTGTGGTGTATGGTGTGTGTGGTGTATGGTGTGTGTGGTGTATGGTGTGTGTGGTGTATGGTGTGTACGGTGTGTGTGGTGTATGGTGTGTGTGGTGTACGGTGTGTGGTGTACGGTGTGTGGTGTGTACGGTGTGTGTGGTGTACGGTGTGTGTGGTGTATGGTGTGTACGGTGTGTGTGGTGTATGGTGTGTGTGGTGTACGGTGTGTGTGGTGTATGGTGTGTGTGGTGTATGGTGTGTACGGTGTGTGTGGTGTATGGTGTGTGTGGTGTATGGTGTGTGTGGTGTACGGTGTGTGTGGTGTATGGTGTGTGTGGTGTGTGGTGTGTGTGGTGTACGGTGTGTGTGGTGTATGGTGTGTGTGGTGTATGGTGTGTGTGGTGTATGGTGTGTGTGGTGTGTGGTGTGTGTGGTGTATGGTGTGTGTGGTGTGTGGTGTGTGTGGTGTATGGTGTGTGTGGTGTATGGTGTGTGTGGTGTATGGTGTGTGTGGTGTATGGTGTGTATGGTGTGTGTGGTGTATGGTGTGTGTGGTGTATGGTGTGTATGGTGTGTGTGGTGTATGGTGTGTACGGTGTGTGTGGTGTATGGTGTGTGTGGTGTATGGTGTGTGTGGTGTATGGTGTGTGTGGTGTACGGTGTGTGTGGTGTATGGTGTGTGGTGTATGGTGTGTGTGGTGTATGGTGTGTGTGGTGTACGGTGTGTGTGGTGTATGGTGTGTGTGGTGTAGGGTGTGTGTGGTGTATGGTGTGTGTGGTGTATGGTGTGTGTGGTGTATGGTGTGTGTGGTGTATGGTGTGTGTGGTGTATGGTGTGTGTGGTGTATGGTGTGTATGGTGTATGGTGTGTGTGGTGTATGGTGTGTGTGGTGTATGGTGTGTGTGGTGTATGGTGTGTGGTGTGTGTGGTGTGTGTGGTGTATGGTGTGTGTGGTGTATGGTGTGTGTGGTGTATGGTGTGTGTGGTGTATGGTGTGTGTGGTGTATGGTGTGTGTGGTGTATGGTGTGTGTGGTGTATGGTGTGTATGGTGTGTGTTAGCCTCTGTAACCTCCCCCCAGGCGGTGCGTTCCCTGAAGGAGACGATGGAGGACTGTTGGGACCAGGATGCTGAGGCCAGGCTGACCGCTCAGTGTGCAGAGGAGCGCATGGCTGAACTACTGCTGATCTGGGACCAGACCAAGTCTGTCAGCCCTACTGTTAACCCCACTAGTAGCAGCTGTACCACACTGTACAATGAGAGGTAGGGACACTATATACACCCTACACTCAACCCTACTAGTAGCAGCTGACCATACTGTACAATGAGAGGTAGGGACACTATATACACCCTACACTCAACCCTACTAGTAGCAGCTGACCATACTGTACAATGAGAGGTAGGGACACTATATACACCCTACACTCAACCCTACTAGTAGCAGCTGACCATACTGTACAATGAGAGGTAGGGACACTATATACACCCTACACTCAACCCTACTAGTAGCAGCTGAACCACACTGTACAATGAGAGGTAGGGACACTATATACACCCTACACTCAACCCTACTAGTAGCAGCTGACCATACTGTACAATGAGAGGTAGGGACACTATATACACCCTACACTCAACCCTACTAGTAGCAGCTGACCATACTGTACAATGGGAGGTAGGGACACTATATACACCCTACACTCAACCCCACTAGTAGCAGCTGACCATACTGTACAATGAGAGGTAGGGACACTATATACACCCTACACTCAACCCTACTAGTAGCAGCTGACCATACTGTACAATGAGAGGTAGGGACACTATATACACCCTACACTCAACCCCACTAGTAGCAGCTGTACCACACTGTACAATGAGAGGTAGGGACACTATATACACCCTACACTCAACCCTACTAGTAGCAGCTGTACCACACTGTACAATGAGAGGTAGGGACACTATATACACCCTACACTCAACCCTACTAGTAGCAGCTGACCATACTGTACAATGAGAGGTAGGGACACTATATACACCCTACACTCAACCCTACTAGTAGCAGCTGTACCACACTGTACAATGAGAGGTAGGGACACTATATACACCCTACACTCAACCCTACTAGTAGCAGCTGACCATACTGTACAATGGGAGGTAGGGACACTATATACACCCTACACTCAACCCTACTAGTAGCAGCTGACCATACTGTACAATGAGAGGTAGGGACACTATATACACCCTACACTCAACCCCACTAGTAGCAGCTGTACCACACTGTACAATGAGAGGTAGGGACACTATATACACCCTACACTCAACCCTACTAGTAGCAGCTGACCATACTGTACAATGAGAGGTAGGGACACTATATACACCCTACACTCAACCCTACTAGTAGCAGCTGACCATACTGTACAATGAGAGGTAGGGACACTATATACACCCTACACTCAACCCTACTAGTAGCAGCTGACCATACTGTACAATGGGAGGTAGGGACACTATATACACCCTACACTCAACCCTACTAGTAGCAGCTGTACCACACTGTACAATGAGAGGTAGGGACACTATATACACCCTACACTCAACCCTACTAGTAGCAGCTGACCATACTGTACAATGGGAGGTAGGGACACTATATACACCCTACACTCAACCCTACTAGTAGCAGCTGACCATACTGTACAATGAGAGGTAGGGACACTATATACACCCTACACTCAACCCTACTAGTAGCAGCTGTACCACACTGTACAATGAGAGGTAGGGACACTATATACACCCTACACTCAACCCTACTAGTAGCAGCTGACCATACTGTACAATAAGAGGGACACTATATACACCCTACACTCAACCCTACTAGTAGCAGCTGACCATACTGTACAATGGGAGGTAGGGACACTATATACACCCTACACTCAACCCTACTAGTAGCAGCTGACCATACTGTACAATGGGAGGTAGGGACACTATATACACCCTACACTCAACCCTACTAGTAGCAGCTGACCATACTGTACAATGAGAGGTAGGGACACTATATACACCCTACACTCAACCCTACTAGTAGCAGCTGACCACACTGTACAATGAGAGGTAGGGACACTATATACACCCTACACTCAACCCTACTAGTAGCAGCTGACCATACTGTACAATGAGAGGTAGGGACACTATATACACCCTACACTCAACCCTACTAGTAGCAGCTGTACCACACTGTACAATGAGAGGTAGGGACACTATATACACCCTACACTCAACCCTACTAGTAGCAGCTGACCATACTGTACAATGGGAGGTAGGGACACTATATACACCCTACACTCAACCCTACTAGTAGCAGCTGACCATACTGTACAATGGGAGGTAGGGACACTATATACACCCTACACTCAACCCTACTAGTAGCAGCTGACCATACTGTACAATGAGAGGTAGGGACACTATATACACCCTACACTCAACCCCACTAGTAGCAGCTGTACCACACTGTACAATGAGAGGTAGGGACACTATATACACCCTACACTCAACCCTACTAGTAGCAGCTGACCATACTGTACAATGAGAGGTAGGGACACTATATACACCCTACACTCAACCCTACTAGTAGCAGCTGACCACACTGTACAATGGGAGGTAGGGACACTATATACACCCTACACTCAACCCTACTAGTAGCAGCTGACCATACTGTACAATGAGAGGTAGGGACACTATATACACCCTACACTCAACCCTACTAGTAGCAGCTGACCATACTGTACAATGAGAGGTAGGGACACTATATACACCCTACACTCAACCCTACTAGTAGCAGCTGACCATACTGTACAATGGGAGGTAGGGACACTATATACACCCTACACTCAACCCTACTAGTAGCAGCTGACCATACTGTACAATGGGAGGTAGGGACACTATATACACCCTACACTCAACCCCACTAGTAGCAGCTGACCACACTGTACAATGAGAGGTAGGGACACTATATACACCCTACACTCAACCCTACTAGTAGCAGCTGACCATACTGTACAATGGGAGGTAGGGACACTATATACACCCTACACTCAACCCTACTAGTAGCAGCTGACCATACTGTACAATGGGAGGTAGGGACACTATATACACCCTACACTCAACCCTACTAGTAGCAGCTGTACCACACTGTACAATGAGAGGTAGGGACACTATATACACCCTACACTCAACCCTACTAGTAGCAGCTGACCATACTGTACAATGGGAGGTAGGGACACTATATACACCCTACACTCAACCCTACTAGTAGCAGCTGTACCATACTGTACAATGGGAGGTAGGGACACTATATACACCCTACACTCAACCCTACTAGTAGCAGCTGTACCATACTGTACAATGAGAGGTAGGGACACTATATACACCCTACACTCAACCCTACTAGTAGCAGCTGACCATACTGTACAATGAGAGGTAAGGACACTATATACACCCTACACTCAACCCTACTAGTAGCAGCTGACCACACTGTACAATGGGAGGTAGGGACACTATATACACCCTACACTCAACCCTACTAGTAGCAGCTGACCATACTGTACAATGGGAGGTAGGGACACTATATACACCCTACACTCAACCCTACTAGTAGCAGCTGTACCACACTGTACAATGGGAGGTAGGGACACTATATACACCCTACACTCAACCCTACTAGTAGCAGCTGACCATACTGTACAATGAGAGGTAGGGACACTATATACACCCTACACTCAACCCTACTAGTAGCAGCTGACCATACTGTACAATGAGAGGTAAGGACACTATATACACCCTACACTCAACCCTACTAGTAGCAGCTGACCACACTGTACAATGGGAGGTAGGGACACTATATACACCCTACACTCAACCCCACTAGTAGCAGCTGACCATACTGTACAATGAGAGGTAGGGACACTATATACACCCTACACTCAACCCTACTAGTAGCAGCTGACCATACTGTACAATGAGAGGTAGGGACACTATATGCATCCTGACCTGTTGCATCACCGCTTGGTACGGTAACTGCTCGGCATCCGACCGCAAGGCGCTACAGAGGAAAGTGCGTACGGCCAAGTACATCAGTTGGGCCAAGCCTCCTGCCATCTAGGATCTATTTACCAGGCGGTGTCAGAGGAAGGCCCTACAAATGGTTAACTCTCTCTCTGCATTGTTGAGAAGGGCCCGTCAGTCAGCATTTCACTGTTAGTCTACACCTGTTGTTAACTCTCTCTCTGCATTGTTGAGAAGGGCCCGTCAGTCAGCATTTCACTGTTAGTCTACACCTGTTGTTGGGAAGGGCCCGTCAGTCAGCATTTCACTGTTAGTCTACACCTGTTGTTAACTCTCTCTCTGCATTGTTGAGAAGGGCCCGTCAGTCAGCATTTCACTGTTAGTCTACACCTGTTGGGAAGGGCCCGTCAGTCAGCATTTCACTGTTAGTCTACACCTGTTGTTAACTCTCTCTCTGCATTGTTGAGAAGGGCCCGTCAGTCAGCATTTCACTGTTAGTCTACACCTGTTGTTAACTCTCTCTCTGCATTGTTGAGAAGGGCCCGTCAGTCAGCATTTCACTGTTAGTCTACACCTGTTGTTAACTCTCTCTCTGCATTGTTGGGAAGGGCCCGTCAGTCAGCATTTCACTGTTAGTCTACACCTGTTGGGAAGGGCCCGTCAGTCAGCATTTCACTGTTAGTCTACACCTGTTGGGAAGGGCCCGTCAGTCAGCATTTCACTGTTAGTCTACACCTGTTGGGAAGGGCCCGTCAGTCAGCATTTCACTGTTAGTCTACACCTGTTGTTAACTCTCTCTCTGCATTGTTGAGAAGGGCCCGTCAGTCAGCATTTCACTGTTAGTCTACACCTGTTGGGAAGGGCCCGTCAGTCAGCATTTCACTGTTAGTCTATACCTGTTGAGAAGGGCCCGTCAGTCAGCATTTCACTGTTAGTCTACACCTGTTGTTAACTCTCTCTCTGCATTGTTGGGAAGGGGCCCGTCAGTCAGCATTTCACTGTTAGTCTACACCTGTTGGGAAGGGCCCGTCAGTCAGCATTTCACTGTTAGTCTACACCTGTTGGGAAGGGCCCGTCAGTCAGCATTTCACTGTTAGTCTACACCTGTTGGGAAGGGCCCGTCAGTCAGCATTTCACTGTTAGTCTACACCTGTTGGGAAGGGCCCGTCAGTCAGCATTTCACTGTTAGTCTACACCTGTTGGGAAGGGCCCGTCAGTCAGCATTTCACTGTTAGTCTACACCTGTTGTTAACTCTCTCTCTGCATTGTTGGGAAGGGCCCGTCAGTCAGCATTTCACTGTTAGTCTACACCTGTTGGGAAGGGCCCGTCAGTCAGCATTTCACTGTTAGTCTACACCTGTTGAGAAGGGCCCGTCAGTCAGCATTTCACTGTTAGTCTACACCTGTTGTTAACTCTCTCTCTGCATTGTTGGGAAGGGCCCGTCAGTCAGCATTTCACTGTTAGTCTACACCTGTTGTTAACTCTCTCTCTGCATTGTTGAGAAGGGCCCGTCAGTCAGCATTTCACTGTTAGTCTACACCTGTTGTTAACTCTCTCTGCATTGTTGGGAAGGGCCCGTCAGTCAGCATTTCACTGTTAGTCTATACCTGTTGTTAACTCTCTCTCTGCATTGTTGAGAAGGGCCCGTCAGTCAGCATTTCACTGTTAGTCTACACCTGTTGTTAACTCTCTCTCTGCATTGTTGAGAAGGGCTCGTCAGTCAGCATTTCACTGTTAGTCTACACCTGTTGTTAACTCTCTCTCTGCATTGTTGAGAAGGGCCCGTCAGTCAGCATTTCACTGTTAGTCTACACCTGTTGTTAACTCTCTCTCTGCATTGTTGAGAAGGGCCCGTCAGTCAGCATTTCACTGTTAGTCTACACCTGTTGTTAACTCTCTCTCTGCATTGTTGGGAAGGGGCCCGTCAGTCAGCATTTCACTGTTAGTCTACACCTGTTGGGAAGGGCCCGTCAGTCAGCATTTCACTGTTAGTCTACACCTGTTGGGAAGGGCCCGTCAGTCAGCATTTCACTGTTAGTCTACACCTGTTGTTAACTCTCTCTCTGCATTGTTGAGAAGGGCCCGTCAGTCAGCATTTCACTGTTAGTCTACACCTGTTGGGAAGGGCCCGTCAGTCAGCATTTCACTGTTAGTCTACACCTGTTGGGAAGGGCCCGTCAGTCAGCATTTCACTGTTAGTCTACACCTGTTGGGAAGGGCCCGTCAGTCAGCATTTCACTGTTAGTCTACACCTGTTGGGAAGGGCCCGTCAGTCAGCATTTCACTGTTAGTCTACACCTGTTGGGAAGGGCCCGTCAGTCAGCATTTCACTGTTAGTCTACACCTGTTGGGAAGGGCCCGTCAGTCAGCATTTCACTGTTAGTCTACACCTGTTGGGAAGGGCCCGTCAGTCAGCATTTCACTGTTAGTCTACACCTGTTGGGAAGGGCCCGTCAGTCAGCATTTCACTGTTAGTCTACACCTGTTGTTAACTCTCTCTCTGCATTGTTGAGAAGGGCCCGTCAGTCAGCATTTCACTGTTAGTCTACACCTGTTGTTAACTCTCTCTCTGCATTGTTGAGAAGGGCCCGTCAGTCAGCATTTCACTGTTAGTCTACACCTGTTGGGAAGGGCCCGTCAGTCAGCATTTCACTGTTAGTCTATACCTGTTGAGAAGGGCCCGTCAGTCAGCATTTCACTGTTAGTCTACACCTGTTGTTAACTCTCTCTCTGCATTGTTGGGAAGGGCCCGTCAGTCAGCATTTCACTGTTAGTCTACACCTGTTGGGAAGGGCCCGTCAGTCAGCATTTCACTGTTAGTCTACACCTGTTGGGAAGGGCCCGTCAGTCAGCATTTCACTGTTAGTCTACACCTGTTGGGAAGGGCCCGTCAGTCAGCATTTCACTGTTAGTCTACACCTGTTGTTAACTCTCTCTCTGCATTGTTGAGAAGGGCCCGTCAGTCAGCATTTCACTGTTAGTCTACACCTGTTGGGAAGGGCCCGTCAGTCAGCATTTCACTGTTAGTCTACACCTGTTGGGAAGGGCCCGTCAGTCAGCATTTCACTGTTAGTCTACACCTGTTGGGAAGGGCCCGTCAGTCAGCATTTCACTGTTAGTCTACACCTGTTGGGAAGGGCCCGTCAGTCAGCATTTCACTGTTAGTCTACACCTGTTGGGAAGGGCCCGTCAGTCAGCATTTCACTGTTAGTCTACACCTGTTGGGAAGGGCCCGTCAGTCAGCATTTCACTGTTAGTCTACACCTGTTGGGAAGGGCCCGTCAGTCAGCATTTCACTGTTAGTCTACACCTGTTGGGAAGGGCCCGTCAGTCAGCATTTCACTGTTAGTCTACACCTGTTGTTAACTCTCTCTCTGCATTGTTGAGAAGGGCCCGTCAGTCAGCATTTCACTGTTAGTCTACACCTGTTGTTAACTCTCTCTCTGCATTGTTGAGAAGGGCCCGTCAGTCAGCATTTCACTGTTAGTCTACACCTGTTGGGAAGGGCCCGTCAGTCAGCATTTCACTGTTAGTCTATACCTGTTGAGAAGGGCCCGTCAGTCAGCATTTCACTGTTAGTCTACACCTGTTGTTAACTCTCTCTCTGCATTGTTGGGAAGGGCCCGTCAGTCAGCATTTCACTGTTAGTCTACACCTGTTGGGAAGGGCCCGTCAGTCAGCATTTCACTGTTAGTCTACACCTGTTGGGAAGGGCCCGTCAGTCAGCATTTCACTGTTAGTCTACACCTGTTGGGAAGGGCCCGTCAGTCAGCATTTCACTGTTAGTCTACACCTGTTGGGAAGGGCCCGTCAGTCAGCATTTCACTGTTAGTCTACACCTGTTGGGAAGGGCCCGTCAGTCAGCATTTCACTGTTAGTCTACACCTGTTGGGAAGGGCCCGTCAGTCAGCATTTCACTGTTAGTCTACACCTGTTGAGAAGGGCCCGTCAGTCAGCATTTCACTGTTAGTCTACACCTGTTGTTAACTCTCTCTCTGCATTGTTGGGAAGGGCCCGTCAGTCAGCATTTCACTGTTAGTCTACACCTGTTGTTAACTCTCTCTCTGCATTGTTGAGAAGGGCCCGTCAGTCAGCATTTCACTGTTAGTCTACACCTGTTGGGAAGGGCCCGTCAGTCAGCATTTCACTGTTAGTCTACACCTGTTGGGAAGGGCCCGTCAGTCAGCATTTCACTGTTAGTCTACACCTGTTGTTAACTCTCTCTCTGCATTGTTGAGAAGGGCCCGTCAGTCAGCATTTCACTGTTAGTCTACACCTGTTGTTAACTCTCTCTCTGCATTGTTGAGAAGGGCCCGTCAGTCAGCATTTCACTGTTAGTCTACACCTGTTGTTAACTCTCTCTCTGCATTGTTGGGAAGGGCCCGTCAGTCAGCATTTCACTGTTAGTCTACACCTGTTGTTAACTCTCTCTCTGCATTGTTGAGAAGGGCCCGTCAGTCAGCATTTCACTGTTAGTCTACACCTGTTGTTAACTCTCTCTCTGCATTGTTGAGAAGGGCCCGTCAGTCAGCATTTCACTGTTAGTCTACACCTGTTGTTAACTATCTCTCTGCATTGTTGGGAAGGGCCCGTCAGTCAGCATTTCACTGTTAGTCTACACCTGTTGGGAAGGGCCCGTCAGTCAGCTATCCACTGTTAGTCTACACCTGTTGGGAAGGGCCCGTCAGTCAGCATTTCACTGTTAGTCTACACCTGTTGTTAACTCTCTCTCTGCATTGTTGAGAAGGGCCCGTCAGTCAGCATTTCACTGTTAGTCTACACCTGTTGGGAAGGGCCCGTCAGTCAGCATTTCACTGTTAGTCTACACCTGTTGTTAACTCTCTCTCTGCATTGTTGAGAAGGGCCCGTCAGTCAGCATTTCACTGTTAGTCTACACCTGTTGTTAACTCTCTCTCTGCATTGTTGAGAAGGGCCCGTCAGTCAGCATTTCACTGTTAGTCTACACCTGTTGGGAAGGGCCCGTCAGTCAGCATTTCACTGTTAGTCTACACCTGTTGGGAAGGGCCCGTCAGTCAGCATTTCACTGTTAGTCTACACCTGTTGTTAACTCTCTCTCTGCATTGTTGGGAAGGGCCCGTCAGTCAGCATTTCACTGTTAGTCTACACCTGTTGTTAACTCTCTCTGCATTGTTGAGAAGGGCCCGTCAGTCAGCATTTCACTGTTAGTCTACACCTGTTGTTGGGAAGGGCCCGTCAGTCAGCATTTCACTGTTAGTCTACACCTGTTGTTAACTCTCTCTCTGCATTGTTGAGAAGGGCCCGTCAGTCAGCATTTCACTGTTAGTCTACACCTGTTGGGAAGGGCCCGTCAGTCAGCATTTCACTGTTAGTCTACACCTGTTGTTAACTCTCTCTCTGCATTGTTGAGAAGGGCCCGTCAGTCAGCATTTCACTGTTAGTCTACACCTGTTGTTGGGAAGGGCCCGTCAGTCAGCATTTCACTGTTAGTCTACACCTGTTGTTAACTCTCTCTCTGCATTGTTGAGAAGGGCCCGTCAGTCAGCATTTCACTGTTAGTCTACACCTGTTGTTAACTCTCTCTCTGCATTGTTGAGAAGGGCCCGTCAGTCAGCATTTCACTGTTAGTCTACACCTGTTGGGAAGGGCCCGTCAGTCAGCATTTCACTGTTAGTCTACACCTGTTGGGAAGGGCCCGTCAGTCAGCATTTCACTGTTAGTCTACACCTGTTGTTAACTCTCTCTCTGCATTGTTGAGAAGGGCCCGTCAGTCAGCATTTCACTGTTAGTCTACACCTGTTGGGAAGGGCCCGTCAGTCAGCATTTCACTGTTAGTCTACACCTGTTGTTAACTCTCTCTCTGCATTGTTGAGAAGGGCCCGTCAGTCAGCATTTCACTGTTAGTCTACACCTGTTGTTAACTCTCTCTCTGCATTGTTGGGAAGGGCCCGTCAGTCAGCATTTCACTGTTAGTCTACACCTGTTGTTAACTTCTCTCTGCATTGTTGAGAAGGGCCCGTCAGTCAGCATTTCACTGTTAGTCTACACCTGTTGTTAACTCTCTCTCTGCATTGTTGGGAAGGGGCCCGTCAGTCAGCATTTCACTGTTAGTCTACACCTGTTGTTAACTCTCTCTCTGCATTGTTGAGAAGGGCCCGTCAGTCAGCATTTCACTGTTAGTCTACACCTGTTGTTAACTCTCTCTCTGCATTGTTGAGAAGGGCCCGTCAGTCAGCATTTCACTGTTAGTCTACACCTGTTGTTAACTCTCTCTCTGCATTGTTGAGAAGGGCCCGTCAGTCAGCATTTCACTGTTAGTCTACACCTGTTGTTAACTCTCTCTCTGCATTGTTGGGAAGGGCCCGTCAGTCAGCATTTCACTGTTAGTCTACACCTGTTGTTAACTCTCTCTCTGCATTGTTGAGAAGGGCCTGTCAGTCAGCATTTCACTGTTAGTCTACACCTGTTGTTAACTCTCTCTGCATTGTTGAGAAGGGCCCGTCAGTCAGCATTTCACTGTTAGTCTACACCTGTTGTTAACTCTCTCTCTGCATTGTTGGGAAGGGCCCGTCAGTCAGCATTTCACTGTTAGTCTACACCTGTTGTTAACTCTCTCTCTGCATTGTTGGGAAGGGCCCGTCAGTCAGCATTTCACTGTTAGTCTACACCTGTTGTTAACTCTCTCTCTGCATTGTTGAGAAGGGCCCGTCAGTCAGCATTTCACTGTTAGTCTACACCTGTTGGGAAGGGCCCGTCAGTCAGCATTTCACTGTTAGTCTACACCTGTTGGGAAGGGCCCGTCAGTCAGCATTTCACTGTTAGTCTACACCTGTTGGGAAGGGCCCGTCAGTCAGTATTTCACTGTTAGTCTACACCTGTTGGGAAGGGGCCCGTCAGTCAGCATTTCACTGTTAGTCTACAACTGTTGTTAACTCTCTCTGCATTGTTGAGAAGGGCCCGTCAGTCAGCATTTCACTGTTAGTCTACACCTGTTGGGAAGGGCCCGTCAGTCAGCATTTCACTGTTAGTCTACACCTGTTGGGAAGGGCCCGTCAGTCAGCATTTCACTGTTAGTCTACACCTGTTGTTAACTCTCTCTCTGCATTGTTGAGAAGGGGCCCGTCAGTCAGCATTTCACTGTTAGTCTACACCTGTTGTTAACTCTCTCTCTGCATTGTTGGGAAGGGCCCGTCAGTCAGCATTTCACTGTTAGTCTACACCTGTTGTTAACTCTCTCTCTGCATTGTTGGGAAGGGCCCGTCAGTCAGCATTTCACTGTTAGTCTACACCTGTTGTTACTCTCTCTGCATTGTTGGGAAGGGCCCGTCAGTCAGCATTTCACTGTTAGTCTACACCTGTTGGGAAGGGCCCGTCAGTCAGCATTTCACTGTTAGTCTACACCTGTTGTTAACTCTCTCTCTGCATTGTTGAGAAGGGCCTGTCAGTCAGCATTTCACTGTTAGTCTACACCTGTTGTTAACTCTCTCTCTGCATTGTTGGGAAGGGCCCGTCAGTCAGCATTTCACTGTTAGTCTACACCTGTTGTTAACTCTCTCTGCATTGTTGAGAAGGGCCCGTCAGTCAGCATTTCACTGTTAGTCTACACCTGTTGGGAAGGGCCCGTCAGTCAGCATTTCACTGTTAGTCTACACCTGTTGGGAAGGGCCCGTCAGTCAGCATTTCACTGTTAGTCTACACCTGTTGTTAATCTCTCTCTGCATTGTTGAGAAGGGCCCGTCAGTCAGCATTTCACTGTTAGTCTACACCTGTTGTTAACTCTCTCTCTGCATTGTTGAGAAGGGCCCGTCAGTCAGCATTTCACTGTTAGTCTACACCTGTTGTTAACTCTCTCTCTGCATTGTTGGGAAGGGGCCCGTCAGTCAGCATTTCACTGTTAGTCTACACCTGTTGTTAACTCTCTCTCTGCATTGTTGAGAAGGGCCCGTCAGTCAGCATTTCACTGTTAGTCTACACCTGTTGTTAACTCTCTCTCTGCATTGTTGAGAAGGGCCCGTCAGTCAGCATTTCACTGTTAGTCTACACCTGTTGTTAACTATCTCTCTGCATTGTTGGGAAGGGCCCGTCAGTCAGCATTTCACTGTTAGTCTACACCTGTTGGGAAGGGCCCGTCAGTCAGCTATCCACTGTTAGTCTACACCTGTTGGGAAGGGCCCGTCAGTCAGCATTTCACTGTTAGTCTACACCTGTTGTTAACTCTCTCTCTGCATTGTTGAGAAGGGCCCGTCAGTCAGCATTTCACTGTTAGTCTACACCTGTTGGGAAGGGCCCGTCAGTCAGCATTTCACTGTTAGTCTACACCTGTTGTTAACTCTCTCTCTGCATTGTTGAGAAGGGCCCGTCAGTCAGCATTTCACTGTTAGTCTACACCTGTTGTTAACTCTCTCTCTGCATTGTTGAGAAGGGCCCGTCAGTCAGCATTTCACTGTTAGTCTACACCTGTTGGGAAGGGCCCGTCAGTCAGCATTTCACTGTTAGTCTACACCTGTTGGGAAGGGCCCGTCAGTCAGCATTTCACTGTTAGTCTACACCTGTTGTTAACTCTCTCTCTGCATTGTTGGGAAGGGGCCCGTCAGTCAGCATTTCACTGTTAGTCTACACCTGTTGTTAACTCTCTCTCTGCATTGTTGAGAAGGGCCCGTCAGTCAGCATTTCACTGTTAGTCTACACCTGTTGTTGGGAAGGGCCCGTCAGTCAGCATTTCACTGTTAGTCTACACCTGTTGTTAACTCTCTCTCTGCATTGTTGAGAAGGGCCCGTCAGTCAGCATTTCACTGTTAGTCTACACCTGTTGGGAAGGGCCCGTCAGTCAGCATTTCACTGTTAGTCTACACCTGTTGTTAACTCTCTCTCTGCATTGTTGAGAAGGGCCCGTCAGTCAGCATTTCACTGTTAGTCTACACCTGTTGTTGGGAAGGGCCCGTCAGTCAGCATTTCACTGTTAGTCTACACCTGTTGTTAACTCTCTCTCTGCATTGTTGAGAAGGGCCCGTCAGTCAGCATTTCACTGTTAGTCTACACCTGTTGTTAACTCTCTCTCTGCATTGTTGAGAAGGGCCCGTCAGTCAGCATTTCACTGTTAGTCTACACCTGTTGGGAAGGGCCCGTCAGTCAGCATTTCACTGTTAGTCTACACCTGTTGGGAAGGGCCCGTCAGTCAGCATTTCACTGTTAGTCTACACCTGTTGTTAACTCTCTCTCTGCATTGTTGAGAAGGGCCCGTCAGTCAGCATTTCACTGTTAGTCTACACCTGTTGGGAAGGGCCCGTCAGTCAGCATTTCACTGTTAGTCTACACCTGTTGTTAACTCTCTCTCTGCATTGTTGAGAAGGGCCCGTCAGTCAGCATTTCACTGTTAGTCTACACCTGTTGTTAACTCTCTCTCTGCATTGTTGGGAAGGGCCCGTCAGTCAGCATTTCACTGTTAGTCTACACCTGTTGTTAACTCTCTCTCTGCATTGTTGAGAAGGGCCCGTCAGTCAGCATTTCACTGTTAGTCTACACCTGTTGTTAACTCTCTCTGCATTGTTGGGAAGGGCCCGTCAGTCAGCATTTCACTGTTAGTCTACACCTGTTGTTAATCTCTCTCTGCATTGTTGAGAAGGGCCCGTCAGTCAGCATTTCACTGTTAGTCTACACCTGTTGTTAACTCTCTCTCTGCATTGTTGAGAAGGGGCCCGTCAGTCAGCATTTCACTGTTAGTCTACACCTGTTGTTAACTCTCTCTGCATTGTTGAGAAGGGCCCGTCAGTCAGCATTTCACTGTTAGTCTACACCTGTTGTTAACTCTCTCTCTGCATTGTTGGGAAGGGCCCGTCAGTCAGCATTTCACTGTTAGTCTACACCTGTTGTTAACTCTCTCTCTGCATTGTTGAGAAGGGCCTGTCAGTCAGCATTTCACTGTTAGTCTACACCTGTTGTTAACTCTCTCTGCATTGTTGAGAAGGGCCCGTCAGTCAGCATTTCACTGTTAGTCTACACCTGTTGTTAACTCTCTCTCTGCATTGTTGGGAAGGGCCCGTCAGTCAGCATTTCACTGTTAGTCTACACCTGTTGTTAACTCTCTCTCTGCATTGTTGGGAAGGGCCCGTCAGTCAGCATTTCACTGTTAGTCTACACCTGTTGTTAACTCTCTCTCTGCATTGTTGAGAAGGGCCCGTCAGTCAGCATTTCACTGTTAGTCTACACCTGTTGGGAAGGGCCCGTCAGTCAGCATTTCACTGTTAGTCTACACCTGTTGGGAAGGGCCCGTCAGTCAGCATTTCACTGTTAGTCTACACCTGTTGGGAAGGGCCCGTCAGTCAGCATTTCACTGTTAGTCTACACCTGTTGGGAAGGGCCCGTCAGTCAGCATTTCACTGTTAGTCTACAACTGTTGTTAACTCTCTCTGCATTGTTGAGAAGGGCCCGTCAGTCAGCATTTCACTGTTAGTCTACACCTGTTGGGAAGGGCCCGTCAGTCAGCATTTCACTGTTAGTCTACACCTGTTGGGAAGGGCCCGTCAGTCAGCATTTCACTGTTAGTCTACACCTGTTGTTAACTCTCTCTCTGCATTGTTGAGAAGGGCCCGTCAGTCAGCATTTCACTGTTAGTCTACACCTGTTGTTAACTCTCTCTCTGCATTGTTGGGAAGGGCCCGTCAGTCAGCATTTCACTGTTAGTCTACACCTGTTGTTAACTCTCTCTCTGCATTGTTGGGAAGGGCCCGTCAGTCAGCATTTCACTGTTAGTCTACACCTGTTGTTAACTCTCTCTCTGCATTGTTGGGAAGGGCCCGTCAGTCAGCATTTCACTGTTAGTCTACACCTGTTGGGAAGGGCCCGTCAGTCAGCATTTCACTGTTAGTCTACACCTGTTGTTAACTCTCTCTCTGCATTGTTGAGAAGGGCCTGTCAGTCAGCATTTCACTGTTAGTCTACACCTGTTGTTTACCAAAGCATGTGATGAATAACATTTGATTAGATTTGATACACACACTATATACACACACTATATACACACACTATATACACACACTATATACACACACTATACACACACTATATACACACTATACACACACTATATACACACACTATATACACACACTATATACACACACTATATACACACACTATATACACACACTATATACACGCACTATATACACACTATACACACACTATACACACACTATATACACACTATACACACACTATATACACACACTATACACACACTATATACACACACTATATACACACACTATATACACACACTATATACACACACTATATACACACACTATATACACACTATACACACACTATACACACACTATATACACACACTATATACACACACTATATACACACACTATATACACACACTATATACACACACTATATACACACACTATATACACACACTATATACACACACTATACACACACTATATACACACTATACACACACTATATACACACACTATATACACACACTATATACACACACTATATACACACACTATATACACACACTATATACACACACTATATACACACACTATACACACACTATACACACACTATATACACACACTATATACACACACTATATACACACACTATATACACACACTATATACACACACTATATACACACACTATATACACACACTATATACACACACTATATACACACACTATATACACACACTATATACACACTATACACACACTATATACACACACTATATACACACACTATATACACACTATACACACACTATACACACACTATATACACACACTATATACACACACTATATACACACACTATATACACACTATACACACACTATATACACACACTATATACACACACTATATACACACACTATATACACACACTATATACACACACTATATACACACTATACACACACTATATACACACACTATATACACACACTATATACACACACTATATACACACACTATATACACACACTATATACACACACTATACACACACTATATACACACACTATATACACACACTATATACACACACTATATACACACACTATATACACACACTATATACACACACTATATACACACACTATATACACACACTATATACACACTATATACACACACTATATACACACACTATATACACACACTATACACACACACTATATACACACACTATATACACACACTATATACACACACTATATACACACACTATATACACACACTATATACACACTATATACACACACTATATACAATACACACACTATACACACACTATATACACACACTATATACACACACTATATACACACACTATATACACACTATATACACACACTATATACACACACTATATACACACACTATATACACACACTATATACACACTATACACACTATATACACACACTATATACACACACTATATCACACACTATATACACACACTATATACACACACTATATACACACACTATACACACACTATATACACACACTATATACACACACTATATACACACACTATATACACACACTATATACACACACTATATACACACACTATATACACACACTATATACACACACTATATACACACATATACACACATATATACACACTATATACACACACTATATACACACACTATACACACACTATATACACACACTATATACACACACTATATACACACACTATATACACACACTATATACACACACTATATACACACACTATATACACACACTATATACACACACTATATACACACACTATATACACACACTATATACACACACTATATACACACACTATATACACACTATATACACACACTATATACACACACTATATACACACACTATATACACACACTATATACACACACTATATACACACACTATATACACACACTATATACACACACTATATACACACACTATATACACACACTATACACACACTATATACACACACTATATACACACACTATATACACACACTATATACACACTATATACACACACTATATACACACACTATATACACACACTATATACACACACTATATACACACACTATATACACACACTATATACACACACTATATACACACACTATATACACACACTATATACACACACTATATACACACACTATATACACACACTATATACACACACTATATACACACACTATATACACACACTATATACACAAACTATATACACACACTATATACACACACTATATACACACACTATATACACACACTATATACACACACTATATACACACTATATACACACACTATATACACACACTATATACACACACTATATACACACACTATATACACACACTATATACACACACTATATACACACTATACACACACTATATACACACACTATATACACACACTATATACACACACTATATACACACACTATATACACACACTATATACACACACTATATACACACTATATACACACACTATATACACACACTATATACACACACTATATACACACACTATATACACACTATATACACACACTATATACACACACTATATACACACACTATACACACACTATATACACACACTATATACACACACTATATACACACTATACACACACTATATACACACACTATATACACACACACTATATACACACACTACACACACTATATACACACACTATACACACACTATATACACACACTATATACACACACTATATACACACTATACACACACTATATATACACACTATATACACACACTATATATACACACTATATACACACACTATATACACACACTATACACACACTATATACACACACTATATACACGCACTATATACACACTATACACACACTATATATACACACTATACACACACTATATATACACACTATATACACACACTATACACACACACTATATACACACACTATATACACACACTATATACACACACTATATACACACACTATATACACACTATACACACACTATACACACACTATATACACACACTATATATACACACTATATACACACACTATATATACACACTATACACACACTATACACACACTATATACACACACTATATACACACACTATATACACACACTATATATACACACTATACACACACTATATATACACACTATATACACACACTATACACACACACTATATACACACACCACACACACTATATACACACACTATACACACACTATATACACACACTATATACACACACTATATACACACACTATATACACACACTATATACACACACTATATACACACTATACACACACTATACACACACTATATACACACACTATATATACACACTATATACACACACTATATATACACACTATACACACACTATACACACACTATATACACACACTATATACACACACTATATACACACACATATATACACACTATACACACACTATATACACACACTATATACACACACTATACACACACACTATATACACACACTACACACACTATATACACACACTATACACACACTATATACACACACTATATACACACACTATATACACACTATATACACACTATATACACACACTATATACACACACTATATACACACACTATATACACACACTATACACACACTATATACACACACTATATACACACACTATATACACACTATACACACACTATATACACACACTATATACACACACACTATATACACACACTACACACACTATATACACACACTATACACACACTATATACACACACTATACACACACTATATACACACACTATATACACACACTATATACACACACTATATACACACGCTATACACACGCTATACACACACTATATACACACACTATATACACACACTATATACACACACTATATACACACACTATATACACACACTATATACACACTATATACACACACTATATACACACACTATATACACACACTATATACACACACTATATACACACACTATACACACACTATATACACACACTATATACACACACTATATACACACTATATACACACACTATATACACACACTATATACACACACTATATACACACACTATATACACACACTATATACACACACTATATACACACACTATATACACACACTATATACACACTATATACACACACTATATACACACACTATATACACACACTATATACACACACTATATACACACACTATATACACACACTATATACACACACTATATACACACACTATATACACACACTATATACACACACTATATACACACTATATACACACACTATATACACACACTATATACACACACTATATAACACACTATATACACACTATATACACACACTATATACACACACTATATAACACACTATATACACACACTATATACACACACTATATACACACACTATATACACACTATATACACACACTATATACACACACTATATACACACACTATATACACACACTATATACACACACTATATACACACTATATACACACACTATATACACACACTATATACACACACTATATACACACACTATATACACACACTATATACACACACTATATACACACACTATATACACACTATATACACACACTATATACACACACTATATACACACACTATATACACACACTATATACACACATATACACACACTATATACACACACTATATACACAAACACTATATACACACACTATATACACACACTATATACACACACTATATACACACACTATATACACACTATATACACACACTATATACACACACTATATACACACACACTATATACACACATATACACACACTATATACACACTATATACACACACTATATACACACACTATATACACACACTATATACACACTATATACACACACTATATACACACACTATATACACACACTATATACACACACTATATACACACACTATATACACACACTATATACACACACTATATACACACACTATATACACACACTATATACACACACTATATACACACACTATATACACACACTATATACACACTATATACACACACTATATACACACACTATATACACACACTATATACACACACTATATACACACACTATATACACACACTATATACACACACTATATACACACACTATATACACACACGATATACACACACTATATACACACACTATATACACACACTATATACACACACTATATACACACACTATATACACACACTATATACACACACTATATACACACACTATATACACACTATACACACACTATATACACACACTATATACACACACTATATACACACACTATATACACACACTATATACACACACTATATACACACACTATATACACACACTATATACACACACTATATACACACACTATATACACACACTATATACACACACTATACACACACACTATATACACACACTATATACACACACTATATACACACACTATACACACACACTATACACACACACACCCTAACCGTACACTCATTCCTACTAGAACCAGCTGCACCGCACAACGAGACGTACACACACTACACACACACACACACACACACACACACACACACACACACACACTACACACACACACACACACACTACACACACACACACACACACTACACACACACACACACACACTACACACTCACACACACACACACACACACACACATACACACACACACACACACACACACACACTACACACACACCCCTTCTAGTCCTCCTTGGTGGTAAATGCATGTTTTGTCGTTAACGTGTCTGTGGTCCCAACAGAAACCGCATGGTGCCAAAGTCCGGCCCTGACCCCGCCTCTTCCTTCATCGAGGAGCAGGAAGGCATGGCTAAGAACACACAGGGCGACGCCTCCTCCGCTGTGAGTGGCCGGACGAGAGATGGAGGTGTGGCGGGAGAAAGGAACAGGAACTCTATAAACTACGAGCGCCAGCAGGCGTCTCACGCCCGTCTCCCCGGCAACCCCGAGGGAGGAAGCCCCTCCGCTGGAACCTCCACCTCCGCCCTCACCACCATGACCTTCATCTCAGAGTCCAGCCAGGGTCACGACCCCAACCCTAACCTCCACCTGACCCTGACCCAGGAGGACCTGGAGACCACCAAGCTGGACCCCAGGGAGGTGGATAAGAACCTGAAGGAGAGTTCGGATGAGAACCTGATGGAACACAGCCAGAAACAGTTCTGTTCTCCGGACCTGCTGAGCCCCGCCTCCTCCTCCCTGCTCTTCCCTTTCATCAAGATGGCTGCCGAGGCACCTCCCCCCGCCGTGTTCCCTCTCCCCAAGCAGCAGAACCTCCCCAAACGACCCTCCAGCCTGCCGCTCCGCACCAAGCCGACCAAGAAAGACTCATCCTCTCTGAGGTTTAAGTTCGGTCGCCATGGCAAGTCCAACCTACGACAGGTAGAGGGCGGAGCTAAGACCAACGGTGTGTCAAACGTCACCGCCATCTCCGAGCCCCACCGGGTCAGCGCCGTCAACAACCTGCTGGTCCTACGGGACCGCTCTGTGAACGGGCACGCGACCGGGTCCTTGCCAGCAGGGGGCGCCAGCAGCAAGGTGGGGCTCACACTAACTCAGAGCACTAACACTAATGCTAACCCCCGGAGCTCTGAGGACGGCCAGCAGGGTCTGATCACTGCCAGCCCAGACGAACACGAACCCCTGCTGAGCAGAGAGAGAGGACAACCAGATCTCCAGACCTCTAACGCACGGCCCAACAACAACAACAACAACAACAACAACGGACTGGTGCTGGAGGAGGGAGAGGGGGAGAGTGACGGGGGAGGAGAGGAAGAGGAGGAGGGAGCAGGAGGAAGTACCAGTGGAGAGACCCCCTGCCCCCTGGGGGAGAGCTCTGTGTCTGGTTCCTTGTCTGGATCTGGCCCAAACCCCAACCCTGTCTCCATGAGAGGTGAAGCCCTGCTCAGGCAGCCTAAAGGAGGCCGGAGGCCGGAGAGACCCAACTCCCTGGACCTGTCCTTCACCACCAGAGACCTGGTCTCACTGGGTGAGCAGAGCACCCTCTCAGACCCTAACCCTCACAGCCTGACCCTAACCCTCACAGCCTTACCCTAACCCTCACAGCCTTCCCCCTCACAACCCTAACCCTCACAGCCTTACCCTAACCCTCACAGCCTGACCCTAACCCTCACAGCCTTCCCCCTCACAACCCTAACCCTCACAGCCTGACCCTAACCCTCACAGCCTGACCCTAACCCTCACAGCCTGACCCTAACCCTCACAGCCTGACCCTAACCCTCACAGCCTGACCCTAACCCTCACATCCTTCCCCCTCACAACCCTAACCCTCACAGCCTGACCCTAACCCTCACAGCCTGACCCTAACCCTCACAGCCTGACCCTAACCCTCACAGCCAGACCCTAACCCTCACAGCCTGACCCTAACCCTCACAGCCTGACCCTAACCCTCACAGCCTTCCCCTCACAACCCTAACCCTCACAGCCTGACCCTAACCCTCACAGCCTGACCCTAACCCTCACAGCCTGACCCTAACCCTCACAGCCTGACCCTAACCCTCACAGCCTGACCCTAACCCTCACAGCCTGACCCTAACCCTCACAGCCTGACCCTAACCCTCACAGCCTTCCCCCTCACAACCCTAACCCTCACAGCCTGACCCTAACCCTCACAGCCTGACCCTAACCCTCACAGCCTGACCCTAACCCTCACAGCCTGACCCTAACCCTCACAGCCTGACCCTAACCCTGTGTTTGTGTTCCAGGGGAGGTCTTGGTCCAGAACCAGGGAACAGGGGAGAAGATTAAGAAGCGTGTGAAGACTCCGTACTCCCTGAAGCGCTGGCGACCCGCCACCTGGGTCATCTCCACAGATACCATGGGGTCAGAGGTGAATAACAACAGGGGTGAAGGTCAGGCCCGGCCCAAGTCCAGCTCAGCTGTCTATCTGACCTCTGAACCCAGCGACACCCGCGTCTGAACTCTGACCTTCAGAGGGACAACACAGACAGTAGTGTTGTTATGACAACAGACAGTACAGTGTTTCCTGGGGAACAGCAGGAGGAAGCTACACAGAGTGTTGTAACAGCAGTTGGTTGTGTCCAGTCCAGTTTCTGTCTCTCGCTTTGTGTCTTTTGATGACATTGCTTTAAATTGAATCCAGCTATGCAGCAGTCGCTTCCTTGTGGTTTAGTGGTTTATAATCAGGTTTGGTTGGCTTCTCAATCTGTGACCATGAGGAAGGCAGGTCTGGAAACAGGTGTTCTGTCTTTCAGCACCATAAGGGGTTTGCTCCAGAAATGACTAGCTACGGTCTTAAAGACTGAATTATCCACTTTCACCAGTTTTTCATGCTATGTTCATTTGTATATTTGATTATGTATCCCTTTTTTGTATCATAATTAAAATTGTGCAATAGGATATACAGTGGGGAGAACGATATGGATATGGATATGTATCTCCCCACTGTAGCTTTTAGGTGCTTTGTTATGTTTTTAACACTTCCATTGTTTTCTTGTTTCATTTTTTAAAATGTAATCTCTGTGTTGCACTTATATATGGACAAAATCTCAATCTTTTATTCAGTCCGTAAACACTCTATCGGACAACAACCCTCTCCTTAAATCAAACAGCTGAAGGACGACCCAGAGTTGGAATGTTAGTGGGACTGGGGGGACTACAATCACCAGACAGGACTGGGACTACAATCACCAGACAGGACTGGGACTACAATCACCAGACAGGACTGGGGGGACTACAATCACCAGACAGGACTGGGACTACAATCACCAGACAGGACTGGGACTACAATCACCAGACAGGACTGGGGGGACTACAATCACCAGACAGGACTGGGACTACAATCACCAGACAGGACTGGGGGGACTACAATCACCAGACAGGACTGGGACTACAATCACCAGACAGGACTGGGACTACAATCACCAGACAGGACTGGGACTACAATCACCAGACAGGACTGGGACTACAATCACCAGACAGGACTGGGGGGACTACAATCACCAGACAGGACTGGGACTACAATCACCAGACAGGACTGGGACTACAATCACCAGACAGGACTGGGACTACAATCACCAGACAGGACTGGGACTACAATCACCAGACAGGACTGGGGGACTACAATCACCAGACAGGACTGGGACTACAATCACCAGACAGGACTGGGACTACAATCACCAGACAGGACTGGGGGACTACAATCACCAGACAGGACTGGGGGGACTACAATCACCAGACAGGACTGGGGGGACTACAATCACCAGACAGGACTGGGACTACAATCACCAGACAGGACTGGGACTACAATCACCAGACAGGACTGGGACTACAATCACCAGACAGGACTGGGGGGACTACAATCACCAGACAGGACTGGGGGACTACAATCACCAGACAGGACTGGGACTACAATCACCACACAGGACTGGGACTACAATCACCAGACAGGACTGGGGGACTACAATCACCAGACAGGACTGGGGGACTACAATCACCAGACAGGACTGGGACTACAATCACCAGACAGGACTGGGGGACTACAATCACCAGACAGGACTGGGACTACAATCACCAGACAGGACTGGGGGGACTACAATCACCAGACAGGACTGGGACTACAATCACCAGACAGGACTGGGGGGACTACAATCACCAGACAGGACTGGGGGACTATAATCACCAGACAGGACTGGGGGGGACTACAATCACCAGACAGGATTGGGGGGACTACAATCACCAGACAGGACTGGGACTACAATCACCAGACAGGACTGGGACTACAATCACCAGACAGGACTGGGGGACTACAATCACCAGACAGGATTGGGGGACTACAATCACCAGACAGGACTGGGACTACAATCACCAGACAGGACTGGGACTACAATCACCAGACAGGACTGGGGGGACTACAATCACCAGACAGGACTGGGGGACTACAATCACCAGACAGGACTGGGACTACAATCACCAGACAGGACTGGGACTACAATCACCAGACAGGACTGGGGGGACTACAATCACCAGACAGGACTGGGGGACTACAATCACCAGACAGGACTGGGACTACAATCACCAGACAGGACTGGGGGGACTACAATCACCAGACAGGACTGGGGGACTACAATCACCAGACAGGACTGGGACTACAATCACCAGACAGGACTGGGGGGACTACAATCACCAGACAGGACTGGGGGGACTACAATCACCAGACAGGACTGGGGGGGACTACAATCACCAGACAGGACTGGGGGACTACAATCACCAGACAGGACTGGGGGGACTACAATCACCAGACAGGACTGGGGGACTACAATCACCAGACAGGACTGGGGGGACTACAATCACCAGACAGGACTGGGACTACAATCACCAGACAGGACTGGGACTACAATCACCAGACAGGACTGGGGGGACTACAATCACCAGACAGGACTGGGGGGACTACAATCACCAGACAGGACTGGGACTACAATCACCAGACAGGACTGGGACTACAATCACCAGACAGGACTGGGGGGACTACAATCACCAGACAGGACTGGGGGGACTACAATCACCAGACAGGACTGGGGGACTACAATCACCAGACAGGACTGGGGGACTACAATCACCAGACAGGACTGGGGGACTACAATCACCAGACAGGACTGGGGGGACTACAATCACCAGACAGGACTGGGGGACTACAATCACCAGACAGGACTGGGGGACTACAATCACCAGACAGGACTGGGACTACAATCACCAGACAGGACTGGGGGACTACAATCACCAGACAGGACTGGGGGACTACAATCACCAGACAGGACTGGGACTACAATCACCAGACAGGACTGGGACTACAATCACCAGACAGGACTGGGACTACAATCACCAGACAGGACTGGGACTACAATCACCAGACAGGACTGGGGGGGACTACAATCGCCAGACAGGACTGGGGGGACTACAATCACCAGACAGGACTGGGGGGACTACAATCACCAGACAGGACTGGGGGACTACAATCACCAGACAGTACTGGGACTACAATCACCAGACAGGACTGGGACTACAATCACCAGACAGGACTGGGGGGGACTACAATCGCCAGACAGGACTGGGGGGACTACAATCACCAGACAGGACTGGGGGACTACAATCACCAGACAGGACTGGGGGACTACAATCACTAGACAGGACTGGGACTACAATCACCAGACAGGACTGGGACTACAATCGCCAGACAGGACTGGGGGGACTACAATCACCAGACAGGACTGGGAGGACTACAATCACCAGAGAATACTAGGATTCTGGGACTGAAATCACCAGAGAACACTGGGGTTCTGAGACTGAAATCACCAGAGAACACTGGGGTTCTGGGACTGAAATCACAAGTGAACACTGGGGTTCTGGGACTACAATCACCAGAGAACACTGGGGTTTTGGGACTACAATCACCAGAGAACACTGGGGTTCTGGGACTACAATCACCAGAGAACACTGGGGTTTTGGGACTACAATCACCAGAGAACACTGGGGTTTTGGGACTTCAATCACCAGAGAACACTGGGGTTCTGGGACTACAATCACCAGAGAACACTGGGGTTTTGGGACTACAATCACCAGAGAACACTAGGGTTTTGGGACTACAATCACCAGAGAACACTGGGGTTCTGGGATTACATCAAGAGAAGCAGGATGCATCTGTTCAGAAACGGACAAACAGCAACAACAACACCTCACTGTGAACTGTCTTTCAACAGAGAAACTCAGATTCCCACAATTCTGTCTGCTTGGAATTCAACTCGGTCTTTTAAAGCTAACCTTCTGAAGCATGCTGGAACCGTTTACCCTGTCTTGTGAATCTTTACCATGTGGACTGTGGATGTGTTCTTGTGTGTGTGCGACGTGTGTGTGCGTTTGCGAGTGTGTGTGTGTGTGTGTGTCTGCGTATTGCAGCTACATGTAAGCAAGTGGATGCAGTGTGCAGTGGGTCTAGACCATGCAGGGGACTGTCTGTTTCAGTGCTGCTTCAGAGAGGATCAAATTAGCTTTCTGTTTTGGTATCTGTCATTTATATGAGAAATATATGTATGTGTATTGCAACAAAAAAAACTGACATATGCTCTGTTGGGGTTAACTCTGACCTCTGCTCTGTTGGGGTTAACTCTGACCTCTGCTCTGTTGGGGTTAACTCTGACCTCTGCTCTGTTGGGGTTAACTCTGACCTCTGCTCTGTTGGGGTTAACTCTGACCTCTGCTATGTTGGGGTTAACTCTGACCTCTGCTCTGTTGGGGTTAACTCTGACCTCTGCTCTGTTGGGGTTAACTCTGACCTCTGCTCTGTTGGGGTTAACTCTGACCTCTGCTATGTTGGGGTTAACTCTGACCTCTGCTCTGTTGGGGTTAACTCTGACCTCTGCTCTGTTGGGGTTAACTCTGACCTCTGCTCTGTTGGGGTTAACTCTGACCTCTGCTCTGTTGGGGTTAACTCTGACCTCTGCTATGTTGGGGTTAACTCTGACCTCTGCTCTGTTAGGGTTAACTCTGACCTCTGCTATGTTGGGGTTAACTCTGACCTCTGCTCTGTTGGGGTTAACTCTGACCTCTGCTCTGTTGGGGTTAACTCTGACCTCTGCTCTGTTGGGGTTAACTCTGACCTCTGCTCTGTTGGGGTTAACTCTGACCTCTGCTCTGTTGGGGTTAACTCTGACCTCTGCTCTGTTGGGTTAACTCTGACCTCTGCTATGTTGGGGTTAACTCTGACCTCTGCTCTGTTGGGGTTAACTCTGACCTCTGCTCTGTTAGGGTTAACTCTGACCTCTGCTATGTTGGGGTTAACTCTGACCTCTGCTATGTTGGGGTTAACTCTGACCTCTGCTCTGTTAGGGTTAACTCTGACCTCTGCTCTGTTGGGGTTAACTCTGACCTCTGCTCTGTTGGGGTTAACTCTGACCTCTGCTATGTTGGGGTTAACTCTGACCTCTGCTATGTTGGGGTTAACTCTGACCTCTGCTCTGTTGGGGTTAACTCTGACCTCTGCTCTGTTGGGGTTAACTCTGACCTCTGCTCTGTTGGGGTTAACTCTGACCTCTGCTATGTTGGGGTTAACTCTGACCTCTGCTCTGTTGGGGTTAACTCTGACCTCTGCTCTGTTGGGGTTAACTCTGACCTCTGCTCTGTTGGGGTTAACTCTGACCTCTGCTATGTTGGGGTTAACTCTGACCTCTGCTCTGTTAGGGTTAACTCTGACCTCTGCTATGTTATCCTGATGAACACTACAGGTTTGACACAAAACAATAAAAATCAAAAAAATGAATAAAGGCACAGTGGTGTAGTTATTAAGAACTCAGGGTTAGGGTTAGGTAATAAATGTATAAAAGCACAGTGGTGTAGTTATTAAGAACTCAGGGTTAGGGTTAGGGTTAGGTAATAAATGTATAAAAGCACAGTGGTGTAGTTATTAAGAACTCAGGGTTAGGGTTAGGTAATAAATGTATAAAAGCACAGTGGTGTAGTTATTAAGAACTCAGGGTTAGGGTTAGGGTTAGGTAATAAATGTATAAAAGCACAGTGGTGTAGTTATTAAGAACTCAGGGTTAGGGTTAGGTAATAAATGTATAAAAGCACAGTGGTGTAGTTATTAAGAACTCAGGGTTAGGGTTAGGTAATAAATGTATAAAAGCACAGTGGTGTAGTTATTAAGAACTTAGGGTTAGGGTTAGGTAATAAATGTATAAAAGCACAGTGGTGTAGTTATTAAGAACTCAGGGTCAGGGTTAGGTAATAAATGTATAAAAGCACAGTGGTGTAGTTATTAAGAACTCAGGGTTAGGGTTAGGGTTAGGTAATAAATGTATAAAAGCACAGTGGTGTAGTTATTAAGAACTCAGGGTTAGGGTTAGGTAATAAATGTATAAAAGCACAGTGGTGTAGTTATTAAGAACTCAGGGTTAGGGTTAGGGTTAGGTAATAAATGTATAAAAGCACAGTGGTGTAGTTATTAAGAACTCAGGGTTAGGGTTAGGTAATAAATGTATAAAAGCACAGTGGTGTAGTTATTAAGAACTCAGGGTTAGGGTTAGGTAATAAATGTATAAAAGCACAGTGGTGTAGTTATTAAGAACTTAGGGTTAGGGTTAGGTAATAAATGTATAAAAGCACAGTGGTGTAGTTATTAAGAACTCAGGGTTAGGGTTAGGTAATAAATGTATAAAAGCACAGTGGTGTAGTTATTAAGAACTCAGGGTTAGGGTTAGGTAATAAATGTATAAAAGCACAGTGGTGTAGTTATTAAGAACTCAGGGTTAGGGTTAGGTAATAAATGTATAAAAGCACAGTGGTGTAGTTATTAAGAACTCAGGGTTAGGGTTAGGGTTAGGTAATAAATGTATAAAAGCACAGTGGTGTAGTTATTAAGAACTCAGGGTTAGGGTTAGGTAATAAATGTATAAAAGCACAGTGGTGTAGTTATTAAGAACTCAGGGTTAGGGTTAGGTAATAAATGTATAAAAGCACAGTGGGGTTGTTATTAAGAACTTAGGGTTAGGTAATACATGTATAAAAGCACAGTGGTGTAGTTATTAAGAACTCAGGGTTAGGGTTAGGTAATACATTTATAAAAGCACAGTGGTGTAGTTAAGTTAAGAACTCAGGGTTAGGGTTAGGTAATAAATTTATAAAAGCACAGTGGTGTAGTTATTAAGAACTCAGGGTTAGGTAATAAATGTATAAAAGCACAGTGATGTGGTAAGGGTTAGGTAATAAATGTATAAAATCACAGTGATGTGGTAAGGGTTAGGTAATAAATGTATAGAAGCACAGTGGTGTATTTACGGTTAGGGTCAGGGTTAGGGTTAGGTAATAAATGTATAAAAGCACAGTAGTGTAGTTATTAAGAAATCAGGGTTAGGTAATACATTTGTAAAAGCACAGTGGTGTGGTTAGGGTTAGGTAATAAATGGTAATAAATGAATAAAAGCACAGTGGTGTAGTTACGGTTAAGGTTAGGTAATAAATGCACAGTAGTGTAGTTATTAAGAACTCAGGGTTAGGGTTAGGGTTAGGTAATACATGAATAAAAGCACAGTGGTGTAGTTATTAAGAACTCAGGGTTAGGGTTAGGTAATAAATGTATAAAAGCACAGTGGTTTAGTTATTAAGAATTTTGGGTTAGGGTTAGGTAATACATGTATAAAAGCACAGTGGTGTAGTTACGGTTAGGGTTAGGTAATAAATGTATAAAAGCACAGTGGTGTGGTTAGGGTTAGGGTTAGAAAAACAAAATAATGTATGCACTAACTGTAAGTCGCTCTGGATAAGAGCGTCTGCTAAATGACTAAAAAAATGTAAATGTAAAATGGTTAGGGTTAGGTAATAAATGTATAAAAGCACAGTGGTGTGGTTAGGGTTAGGTAATAAATGTATAAACGCACAGTGGTGTGGTTAGGGTTAAGTAATAAATGTATAAAAGCACAGTAGTATAGTTATTAAGAACTCAGGGTTAGGTAATAAATGGTAATACATGTATAAAAGCACAGTGGTGTGGTCAGGGTTAGGGTTAGGTAATAAATGTATAAAAGCACAGTGGTGTAGTTACGGTTAGGGTCAGGGTTAGGGTTAGGTAATAAATGTGTAAAAGCACAGTAGTGTAGTTATTAAGAACTCAGGGTTAGGTAATAAATGTATAAAAGCACAGTGGTGTGGTTAGGGTTAGGTAATAAATGTATAAAAACACAGTAGTGTAGTTATTAAGAACTCAGGGTTAGGTAATACATGTATAAAAGCACAGCGATGTGGTTAGGGTTAGGTAATAAATGTATAAAAGCAAAGTGGTGTAGTTATTAAGAACTCAGGGTTAGGTAATAAATGTATAAAAGCACAGTGATGTGTTAAGGGTTAGGTAATAAATGTATAATAGCACAGTGGTGTGGTTAGGGTTAGGTAATAAATGTATAAAAGCACAGTAGTGTAGTTATTAAGAACTCAGGGTTAGGTAATAAATGTATAAAAGCACAGTGATGTGGTAAGGGTTAGGTAATAAATGTATAAAATCACAGTGATGTGGTAAGGGTTAGGTAATAAATGTATAAAAGCACAGTAGTGTGGTTATTAAGAACTCACAACTTTATTGCATGTATTTTCTTCTTAAACTACATCTTTAATGAGCCAATTAGCAAATGGTGGTCAGCTAGAATCTGACACCAGAACTGATTAATCAAAATGCCACTTGCTATCTATGCATTTTATAAAGATTCTCCATACCTGGTTGTGCAAAAGGAGAAGGACAAACCGAATGGTGTGGACGTCACTCTGCTGCTGTGTGTCCCCGCACCACGTAACCTAGCGGTTAAGAGCTTGCAAGATGGAAAAATCTGCCGTTCTGCCCTTGAGCAAGGCAGTTAGCCGCAAACAATAACTGCTTCCCGAGCGCCGATGACGTGGATGTCGATTAAGGCAGCCCCCCGCACCTTAAATGCGGAAGACACATTTCAGTTGAATGCATTCAGTTGTGCAACTGATTAGGTTCTCCTTTCCCTTCCCTTCCCCTGTTAGAAGATGATTAGGTATCTCCTTTCCCTTCCCTTCCCCTGTTAGAAGATGATTAGGTTCTCCTTTCCCTTCCCTTCCCCTGTTAGAAGATGATTAGGTTCTCCTTTCCCTTCCCCTGTTAGAAGATGATTAGGTTCTCCTTTCCCTTCCCTTCCCCTGTTAGAAGATGATTAGGTTCTCCTTTCCCTTCCCTTCCCCTGTTAGAAGATGATTAGGTTCTCCTTTCCCTTCCCTTCCCCTGTTAGAAGATGATTAGGTTCTCCTTTCCCTTCCCCTGTTAGAAGATGATTAGGTTCTCCTTTCCCTTCCCTTCCCATGTTAGAAGATGATTAGGTATCTCCTTTCCCTTCCCTTCCCCTGTTAGAAGATGATTAGGTTCTCCTTTCCCTTCCCTTCCCCTGTTAGAAGATGATTAGGTATCTCCTTTCCCTTCCCTTCCCCTGTTAGAAGATGATTAGGTTCTCCTTTCCCTTCCCTTCCCCTGTTAGAAGATGATTAGGTTCTCCTTTCCCTTCCCCTGTTAGAAGATGATTAGGTTCTCCTTTCCCTTCCCTTCCCCTGTTAGAAGATGATTAGGTTCTCCTTTCCCTTCCCTTCCCCTGTTAGAAGATGATTAGGTATCTCCTTTCCCTTCCCTTCCCCTGTTAGAAGATGATTAGGTTCTCCTTTCCCTTCCCTTCCCCTGTTAGAAGATGATTAGGTTCTCCTTTCCCTTCCCCTGTTAGAAGATGATTAGGTTCTCCTTTCCCTTCCCTTCCCCTGTTAGAAGATGATTAGGTTCTCCTTTCCCTTCCCTTCCCCTGTTAGAAGATGATTAGGTTCTCCTTTCCCTTCCCTTCCCCTGTTAGAAGATGATTAGGTTCTCCTTTCCCTTCCCTTCCCCTGTTAGAAGATGATTAGGTTCTCCTTTCCCTTCCCTTCCCCTGTTAGAAGATGATTAGGTTCTCCTTTCCCTTCCCTTCCCCTGTTAGAAGATGATTAGGTTCTCCTTTCCCTTCCCTTCCCCTGTTAGAAGATGATTAGGTTCTCCTTTCCCTTCCCTTCCCCTGTTAGAAGATGATTAGGTTCTCCTTTCCCTTCCCTTCCCCTGTTAGAAGATGATTAGGTTCTCCTTTCCCTTCCCTTCCCCTGTTAGAAGATGATTAGGTTCTCCTTTCCCTTCCCTTCCCCTGTTAGAAGATGATTAGGTATCTCCTTTCCCTTCCCTTCCCCTGTTAGAAGATGATTAGGTTCTCCTTTCCCTTCCCTTCCCCTGTTAGAAGATGATTAGGTATCTCCTTTCCCTTCCCTTCCCCTGTTAGAAGATGATTAGGTTCTCCTTTCCCTTCCCTTCCCCTGTTAGAAGATGATTAGGTTCTCCTTTCCCTTCCCTTCCCCTGTTAGAAGATGTTTAGGTTCTCCTTTCCCTTCCCTTCCCCTGTTAGAAGATGATTAGGTATCTCCTTTCCCTTCCCTTCCCCTGTTAGAAGATGATTAGGTTCTCCTTTCCCTTCCCTTCCCCTGTTAGAAGATGATTAGGTTCTCCTTTCCCTTCACTTCCCCTGTTAGAAGATGATTAGGTATCTCCTTTCCCTTCCCTTCCCCTGTTAGAAGATGATTAGGTATCTCCTTTCCCTTCCCTTCCCCTGTTAGAAGATGATTAGGTATCTCCTTTCCCTTCCCTTCCCCTGTTAGAAGATGATTAGGTATCTCCTTTCCCTTCCCTTCCCCTGTTAGAAGATGATTAGGTATCTCCTTTCCCTTCCCTTCCCCTGTTAGAAGATGATTAGGTTCACCTTTCCCTTCCCTTCCCCTGTTAGAAGATGATTAGGTATCTCCTTTCCCTTCCCTTCCCCTGTTAGAAGATGATTAGGTTCTCCTTCCCTTCCCCTGTTAGAAGATGATTAGGTTCTCCTTCCCTTCCCTTCCCCTGTTAGAAGATGATTAGGTATCTCCTTTCCCTTCCCTTCCCCTGTTAGAAGATGATTAGGTTCTCCTTCCCTTCCCTTCCCCTGTTAGAAGATGATTAGGTTCTCCTTCCCTTTCCTTCCCCTGTTAGGTCCTCTGTAGCTCAACTGGTAGAGCACGGCGCTTGAAACGCCAAGGTAGTGGGTTCGAGCCCCGGGACCACCCATACACAAAAATGTATGCATGCATGACTGTAAGTCGCTTTGGATAAAAGCGTCTGCTAAATGGCATATTATTATTATTATATTATTATTATTATTAGGTATCTCCTTTCCCTTAATCGACATCCACGTCATCGGCGCTCGGGACCCATTTGCAACCAAGCTTTAACTTCCTGACTGATGTCTTGAGATGTTGCTTCAATATATCCACATACTTTTCCTTCCTCGTGATGCCATCTATTTTGTGAAGTGCACCAGTCCCTCCTGCAGCAAAGCACCCCCACAGCATGATGCTGCCACCCCCGTGCTTCACGGTTGGGATGGTGTTCTTCGGTTTGCAAGCCTCGCCCTTTTTCCTCCAAACATAACTAGGAGTACCTACAGTTGAAGTCGGAAGTTTACATACACTTAGGTTGGAGTCATTAAAACTCATTTTTCAACCACTACACAAATGTATTGTTAACAAACTATAGTTTTGGCAAGTCAGTAAGGACATCTACTTTGTGCATGACACAAGTAAGTTTTCCAACAATTGTTTACAGACAGATTATTTCACTTATAATTCACTGTATCACAATTCCAGTGGGTCAGAAGTTTACATACACTAAGTTGACTGTGCCTTTAAACAGCTTGGAAAATTCCAGAAAATGATGTCATGGCTTTAGAAGCTTCTGATAGGCTAATTGACATCATTTGAGTCAATTGGAGGAGTACCTGTGGATGTATTTCAAGGCCTACCTTCAAACTCAGTGCCTCTTTGCTTGACATCATGGGAAAATGAAAAGAAATCAGCCAAGACCTCAGAAAAAAATTGTAGACCTTCACAAGTCTGGTTCATCCTTGGGAACAATTTCCAAATGCATGAAGGTACCACGTTCATCTGTACAAACAATAGTACGCTAGTATAAACACTGTGGGACCACACAGCCGTCATACCACTCAGGAAGGAGACGTGTTCTGTCTCCTAGAGATTAACGTACTTTGGTGCGAAAAGTGCAAATCAATCCCAGAACAACAGCAAAGGACCTTGTGAAGATGCTGGAGGAAACAGGTACAAAATAATAAAAGTATCTATATCCACAGTAAAAGTCTTATATCGACATTTTACATTTACATTTTAGTCATTTAGCATACGCTCTTATCCAGAGCGACTTACAGTTAGTGAGTGCATACATTTTTCATACTGGCCCCCCGTGGGAATCGAACCCACAACCCTGGCGTTGCAAGCGCCATGCTCTACCAACTGAGCTACAGGAGGCCATAGACATAACCTGAAAGGCCGCTCATCAAGGAAGAAGCCACTGCTCCAAAACCGCCATAAAAAAGCCAGACTACGGTTTGCAACTGCATATGGGGACAAAGATCGTACTTTTTGGAGAAATGTCCTCTGGTCTGATGAAACAAAAATAGAACTGTTTGGCCATAATGACCATCGTTATGTTTGGAGGAAAAAGGGCGCTGCTTGCAAGCCGAAGAACACTATCCAAACCGTGAAGCACGGGGGTGGCAGCATCATGCTGTGGGGGTGCTTTGCTGCAGGAGGGACTGGTGCACTTCACAAAATAGATGGCATCATGAGGAAGGAAAATTATGTGGATATATTGAAGCAACATCTCAAGACATCAGTCAGGAAGTTAAAGCTTGGTCACAAATGGGTCTTCCAAATGGACAATGACCCCAAGCATACTTCCAAAGTTGTGGCAAAATGTCTTAAGGACAACAAAGTCAAGGTATTGGAGTGGCCATCACAAAGCCCTGACCTCAATCCTATAGAAGATTTGTGGGCAGAGCTGAAAAAGCGTGTGCGAGCAAGGAGGCCTACAAACCTGACTCAGTTACACCAGCTCTGTCAGGAGGAATGGGCCAAAATTCACCCAATTTATTGTGGGAAACTTGTGGAAGGCTACCCGAAACGTTTGACCCAAGTTAAACAATTTAAAGGCAATGCTACCAAATACTAATTGAGTGTATGTAAACTTCTGACTCACTGGGAATGTGATGAAAGAAATAAAAGCTGAAATAAATCATTCTCTCTACTATTATTCTGACATTTCACATTCTTAAAATAAAGTGGTGTGTCACGATCGTCATGCGAAGCAGACCAAGGCGCAGCGGGAAATCAACATCTTTTATTTCAGTACTTTCAAATACACAAAACAACAAAACGAAACGTGAAGTCCTCGGTCATACACACAAACCAACACGGAACAAGATCTCACAAAAGACAAGTGCACAAAAGGCTGCCTAAGTATGGTTCCCAATCAGAGACAACAAGCAACAGCTGATTCTCGTTGCCTCTGATTGAGAACCACCCCGGCCAACATAGAAACACAATGAACTAGAAACTGAACATAGAACACAAAACATAGACCCTACACACCCTGGCTCAACATATATATTTATAAGAGTCCCCAGAGCCAGGGCGTGACATGGTGATCCTAACTGACCTAAGACAGGGAATTTTTACTAGGATTAAATATCAGGAATTGTGAAAAACTGAGTTTAAATGTATTTGGCTAAGGTGTATGTAAACGTACGACTTCAACTGTATATATAAATTTTCCAAACATAGTCTGGGACAGTTGTGGGATGCGATAGATCTCAAATTAATACAACCACTAGCATCAAAAAACCTTTTTTACGCAATGAGGCTGACGCAACAGATCAGAACGTTTAGCTGAAAATGTTGAGAAACTACCAGGCTATTTCTTCACATTATACAGTGAGGGAAAAAAGTATTTGATCCCCTGCTGATTTTGTACGTTTGCCCACTGACAAAGACATGATCAGTTTATAATTTTAATGGTAGGTTTATTTGAATACTGAGAGACAGAATAACAAAAAAAAAATCCAGAAAAAAACGCATGTCAAAAATATTATAAATTGATTTGCATTTTAATGAGGGAAATAAGTATTTGACCCCTCTGCAAAACATGACTTAGTACTTGGTGGCAAAACCCTTGTTGGCAATCACAGAGGTCAGACGTTTCTTGTAGTTGGCCACCAGGTTTGCACACATCTCAGGAAGGATTTTGTCCCACTCCTCTTTGCAGATCTTCTCCAAGTCATTAAGGTTTCGAGGCTGACGTTTGGCAACTCGAACCTTCAGCTCCCTCCACAGATTTTCTATGGGATTAAGGTCTGGAGACTGGCTAGGCCACTCCAGGACCTTAATGTGCTTCTTCTTGAGCCACTCCTTTGTTGCCTTGGCCGTGTGTTTTGGGTCATTGTCATGCTAGAATACCCATCCACGACCCATTTTCAATGCCCTGGTTGAGGGAAGGAGGTTCTCACCCAAGATTTGACGGTACATGGCCCCGTCCATCGTCCCTTTGATGCGGTGAAGTTGTCCTGTCCCCTTAGCAGAAAAACACCCCCAAAGCATAATGTTTCCACCTCCATGTTTGACGGTGGGGATGGTGTTCTTGGGGTCATAGGCAGCATTCCTCCTCCTCCAAACACGGCGAGTTGAGTTGATGCCAAAGAGCTCAATTTTGGTCTCATCTGACCACAACACTTTCACCCAGTTCTCCTCTGAATCATTCAGATGTTCAATGGGAAACTTCAGACGGGCCTGTATATGTGCTTTCTTGAGCAGGGGGAGTTTGCGGGCGCTGCAGGATTTCAGTCCTTCACGGCGTAGTGTGTTACCAATTGTTTTCTTGGTGACTATGGTCCCAGCTGCCTTGAGATCATTGACAAGATCCTCCCGTGTAGTTCTGGGCTGATTCCTCACCGTTCTCATGATCATTGCAACTCCACAAGGTGAGATCTTGCATGGAGCCCCAGGCCGAGGGAGATTGACAGTTCTTTTGTGTTTCTTCCATTTGCGAATAATCGCACCAACTGTTGTCACCTTCTCACCAAGCTGCTTGGCGATGGTCTTGTAGCCCATTCCAGCCCATTCCAGCCTCAAAAATGTATGCACGCATGACTGTAAGTCGCTTTGGATAAAAGCGTCTGCTAAATGGCATATTATTTATTATTATTATTGTGTAGGTCTACAATCTTGTCCCTGACATCCTTGGAGAGCTCTTTGTCTTGGCCATGGTGGAGAGTTTGGAATCTGATTGATTGATTGCTTCTGTGGACAGGTGTCTTTTATACAGGTAACAAACTGAGATTAGGAGCACTCCCTTTTAAGAGTGTGCTCCTAATCTCAGCTCGTTACCTGTATAAAAGACACCTGGGAGCCAGAAATCTTTCTGATTGAGAGGGGGTCAAATACTTATTTCCCTCATTAAAATGCAAATCAATTTATAACATTTTTGACATGCGTTTTTCTGGAATTTTTTGTTGTTATTCTGTCTCTCACTGTTCAAATAAACCTACCATTAAAATTATAGACTGATAATTTCTTTGTCAGTAGGCAAACGTACAAAATCAGCAGGGGATCAAATACTTTTTTCCCTCACTGTAAGCGCAGCAATGCACACATGGCAGTAGGCTATAAGCCCGAATGTTCCCTTAGCGGGAAAACACCATGTCACGCCCTGGCTCTAGGGACTCTTCCATTACCGCAAATGAAATTATGAATGTAACGCTTTTATTATAAAGGTGCATTTTTATGGTGAAAATGATCTTCCCCAAACTTGAAACTCACGCGCTGCTTATGTATGCCAGTTAGCCTCTACACCCCTTTGTAAATGAGATTAATGTGCTTAATTCTAAGAAGTTATTTGGCCACTTTAGTTGTGATACAAACCATATCAAAACATATAGGCCTATGGGCTAGGCTACATCAGGTGTGCGACTATGATTAGAAAAAGTCACACAGAAAAGGCAGGTAGCTTAGTGGTTAAGAGCGTTGTGCCAGTAACCGAAAGGTCTCTGGTTCTAATCCCTGAGCCGACTAGGTGAAAAATCTGTCGATGTGCCCTTGAGCAAGGCACTTAACCCTAATTGCTCCTGTAAGTCGCTCTGGATAAGAGCGTCTGCTAAATGACTTAAATGTAAATGTAAAAGGCTTTGTTTCTTGCCTTACACTGGGCATCATTCACAAGTGATAATATATCATTCACAAGTGATAGGCTAATATTGTCACCCATCAGACTATTCTTGATTTAATCTTGTCTTTACATATACAAAATAATATATGTGTGAAATTTGTTTTGATTTAGAATGGACCATTATCATGCACCTGTCTCGAAACAGGCCATTGCATAGCCTATAGAAATGAAGTGTTTGATTAGATTTTCGATTACATTTCCATTGATGTCAGAGTGATTAGAGGGACAATAGAGTGCTGAGTACCAGGCAGTTAGCAAGTTTGGTAGGCTACTAATGACCAGCAGCAGCATCAGAGCTTGGAGAAGCCTAATTACCGTGACTAAACGGTCACGTGGAATTTGACTGCCTTCATGACTCGTGACCGCCAGTGTGGAGGTAATACGGTCACCACAACAGCCCTATGTTCTTGAGCACAGGGACTATGGTGGTCTGCTTGAAACATGTAGGTATTACAGAATGCATCAGGGAGAGGTTGAAAATGTCAGTGAAGACACTTGCCTGCTGGTCAGCACATGCTCTGAGTACGCGACCTGGTAATCCGTCTGGCCCAGTGGCCTTGTGAATGTTAACCTGTTTAAAGGTCTTACTCACATCGGCTACAGAGAGCATGAGCACACAGTCATCCGGAACAGCTGGTGCTCTCATGCATGGTTCAGTGTTGCTAGCCTCGAAGCAAGCATAGACGGTATTTAGCTGGTAGGCTCGCCTCAGTGGACAGCTCGTAGCTTGGTTTCCCTTTGTACTCCGGGTTTCCCTTTGTAATCAGTATGAAATTATGGACATGCGTATCTGGAGCATGTCTGTCTCCTCCTTATGTCTAATAAAATGTCAGATATCCGGAAATATATAGATAAAGATATCCAGTGATCCCGAGTTTCCCACTTGGGAAGCATCAGAGTCAACAAATAAGAAGCTCTACAAAATAACTTCAGTTAATTCTAACTAGTTCCAACTAGCACATCAAATCAAATCAAATGTTATTTGTCACATACACGTGTTTAGCAGATTTTATAGCGGGTGTAGCGAAATGCTTGTGCTTCTAGCTCCGACAGTGCAGTAATATCTAACAATTTCACAACATATACCCAATACACACAAAACTAGTAAGGAATGGGATTTAAGAATATATACATATATGGACAAGCAATGACAGAGCGGCATGGACTAAGATACAGTAGAATATTATAGAATAGAATGCAGTATATACATATGAGATGAGTAGTGCAAGATATGTAAACATTATTAAAGTGACTATTGTTCAATTTCTTAAAGTGGCCAGTGATTTCAATAGGCAGCAGCAACCTCTAATGTGCTAGTGATGGCTATTTAACAGTCTGATGGCCTTGAGATAGAAGCTGTTTTTCATTCTCTCGGTCCCAGCTTTGATGCACCTGTACTGACCTCGCCTTCTGGATGATAGTGGGGTGAACAGGCAGTGGCTCGGGCAGTGGCTCCTTGATTATCTTTTTGGCCTTCCTGTGACATCGGGTGCTGTAGGTGTCCTGGAGGGCAGGTCGTTTGCCCCCAGTGATGCGTTGTGCAGACCGCACCACCCTCTGGAGAGCCCTGCGGTTGCGGGCGGTGCAGTTGCCGTACAAGGCGGTGATACAGCCCGACAGGATGCATCTGTAAAAGTTTGTGAGGGTTTTAGGTGCTAAGCCGAATTTCTTCAGCTTCCTGAGGTTGAAGAGGCTCTGTTGCGCCTTCTTCACCACACTGTCTGCGTGGCTGAACCATTTCAGTTTGTCGGTGATGTGTACGCCAAGGAACTTGAAGCTTTCCACCTTCTCCACTGCGGTCCCGTTGATGTGGATAGGGGGGTGCACCCTCTGCTGTTTCCTGAAGTCCACGATCATCTACTTTGTTTTGTTGATGTTGAGTGAGAGGTTATTTTCCTGACACCACACTCCCAGAGCCCTCACCTCCTCCCTGTAGACTGTCTCGTCATTGTTGGTAATCAGGCCTACTACTGTTGTGTCGTCTGCAAACTTGATGATTGAGTTGGAGGCGTGCTTGGCTACGCAGTCATGGGTGAACAGGGAGTACAGGAGGGGGCTGAGCACGCACCCTTGTAGGGCCCCAGTGTTGGGGATCAGCGAAGTGGAGACGTTGTTTCCTACCTTCACCACCTGGGGGCGGCCCGTCAGGAAGTCCAGGACCCAGTTGCACAGGGCAGGGTTCAGACCCAGGGCCTCGAGCTTAATGATGAGTTTGGAGGGTACTATGGTGTTGAATGCTGAGCTATAGTCAATGAACAGCATTCTTACATAGGTATTCCTTTTGTCCAGATGGGATAGGGCAGTGTGATGGCGATTGCATCGTCTGTGGATCTATTGGGGCGGTAAGCAAATTGAAGTGGGTCTAGGGTGACAGGTAAGGTAGAGGTGATATGATCCTTGACTAGTCTCTCAAAGCACTTCATGATGACAGAGGTGAGTGCTACTCGGCATTAATGCATGAATTCTGTGATGGTTCTGTATCTGCAAATATTTTTTAAACCCTGTTCTAGCTGTGTTTGTGCAATTTGGTGCCTCTATCACGGAAGTTACAATCCAAAAACATAGCTGCCCCATTACATGGGATTCTATGGTTAACCTTCCAACATTCTAATGTCAATGGCACAATATGGGCGATTTTTAAACAATAGGCTCATTGTAGCTGGTGCTTTCAAAGTTGGTTATATTATATATCATTTGAAAGGTAATTTCATGACCTTTCAGAACCACTGGTCAAACTTGATTTAAAATGTATCAAGGTAAAATCCCAGTGGGAAAGATGGATGGGATGGATGGATAACAGGAAGCGTTATCACACACATTCTCCCATTGCTGCACTGCTATCACACATTTCCCAACTTCTAGGCTTCAAAACAATCACTATGAGACATCGTCACCCCAAGTGAGCCTGGCCGACCCCTGGCTCATGGACTATATACAGTATATTGTGTGTTGCTGACAGCTGCCTCGAAGTCTATTTGATTTCTGTAACTGAAAATAATCGGTTCGCTCACTGTTAAAACCATATAGACCGGTGGGTAGATCATCTGAAATGCAGCCCCAGTCCGCTTGGAAACCACCGCATTGGTATTTATACGGTAGGTCTATGCACCGCCCCGCACACGCGCGCCTTGGTTGGTGGAGATCGTCTGCACCACGCGCCCTAGCAACTGCAGCATCAGCACGAGCAGCGTGGTGACTCGCTACGTCAAAGCCACGCACGGATCCAATGTGACGGTCTCTCTCCGCTCTGCAAGCAAACCATCTTCCATCCCCAGCCCTGTTATTTGTTATTTCCCTGATATTCTTCGCACTAATCTGCAAAGTGGATCCTCGCTATCGGAAATAATTTTCATCGGATGATATATTTGCACCATCACGACAAAACGGACTGCTCATCCTCATCTCATCATCAACAACACCTCGCGTTTCAGCAGACGAGCTACAGCAACGCCCATAGCAACCTCTCTATGCGCATCCACGAGCCATCTGTTCATTACTGCTTGTTTGTGTCTGTCGTCTCCGTCTCCGACATCTCTGCTCCGCTGTCGCCCTCTCCCGGTTCCTCTCCCGGTTCCTCCCTCTGATCCCCCCCAGTCTCGTCTCTAGGAAGCGGCAGGTCTCATCTCTCGCCTCGCTGCTGGGCACGTACTCTCCATCACAAGACCTCTTCACAGGTGAGCCAATCACTGGATGTGATTATCAAACGGATAATACTACCGGTAATGAATGCACGGTCGGTCGCTAATAAGGGTATCTGAATGCTTCAGAGAACAACATTGCATTACAGGTCCATTCACACCACGTGTTTGTGTGATGGGGGGGATAAACAGACATGGGCATTGATCATACATTTATCATGTATCTTCTCTTGATCACAGCTGTGTGTTCTTAATAGTAATGACTACTGTAACATGTTGTTACCTAAGGTTTAATAGTGTGGTCCTGCAGAGAGAGAGCACAGGGTTGGCATCTGGTTTGTGTTTGGATCCAGATACACAATATGAAGTGCCCTAGTCCCATAGCAACAGTGATGCTTGGTTGTGAGGGGAGGGGAGGGCTCTGCTGCCAAATATAGCTTCTCTGCTGGACCAGCTCTCTCTCTCGTATTAGTGTTAATCTGAGCAGCATGGCAATAACAGCTGGCTCAGCTTGTTTCTTAGTTGAAATGGGGTAGAGGAGACAGGGGGTAGAGGAGACAGGGGGTAGAGGAGACAGTAGGGTAGAGGAGACAGGGGGTAGAGGAGACAGGAGGGTAGAGGGGGTCAGAGGAGACAGGGGTAGAGGAGACAGGGGGTAGAGGAGACAGGGGGTAGAGGGGACAGGAGGGTAGAGGGGGTCAGAGGAGACAGGGGTAGAGGAGACAGGAGGTAGAGGAGAAAGGGGGGTAGAGGGGGTCAGGGGGTAGAGGAGACAGGGGGTAGAGGGGACAGGAGGGTAGAGGGGGTGCAGAGGGGAAGACAGGACGGGGGTAGAGGGGACAGGGAGTAGAGGGGACAGGGGGTAGAGGAGACAGGGGGTAGAGGAGACAGGGGGTAGAGGAGACAGGGGGTAGAGGAGACAGGAGGTAGAGGGAGACAGGGGGGTAGAGGAGACAGGGGGGAGTAGAGGAGACAGGGGGGTAGAGGAGACAGGGGGTAGAGGAGACAGGGGGTAGAGGAGACAGGGGGTAGAGGAGACAGGGGGGTAGAGGAGACAGGGGGTAGAGGGAGACAGGGGGTAGAGGAGACAGGGTAGAGGAGACAGGGTAGAGGAGACAGGGGGTAGAGGAGACAGGAGGGTAGAGGGGGTCAGAGGAGACAGGGGTAGAGGAGACAGGGGGTAGAGGAGACAGGAGGTAGAGGGGACAGGAGGGTAGAGGGGTCAGAGGAGACAGGGGGTAGAGGAGACAGGAGGTAGAGGAGAAAGGGGGGTAGAGGGGGTCAGGGGGTAGAGGAGACAGGGGTAGAGGGGACAGGAGGGTAGAGGGGTGCAGAGGGGAAGACAGGACGGGGTAGAGGGGACAGGGAGTAGAGGGGACAGGGGGTAGAGGAGACAGGGGGTAGAGGAGACAGGGGGTAGAGGGAGACAGGGGGTAGAGGAGACAGGAGGTAGAGGGAGACAGGGGTAGAGGAGACAGGGGGGTAGAGGAGACAGGGGGTAGAGGAGACAGGGGGTAGAGGAGACAGGGGGTAGAGGAGACAGGGGGTAGAGGAGACAGGGGGTAGAGGAGACAGGGGGTAGAGGAGACAGGGGGTAGAGGAGACAGGGGGTAGAGGAGACAGGGGGTAGAGGAGACAGGGGGGAGGAGACAGGGGATAGAGGAGACAGGAGGTAGAGGAGACGGGGGGTAAAGGAGACAGGGGTAGGGGGAGACAGGGGTAGAGGAGACAGGGGGTAGAGGAGACAGGGGGTAGAGGAGACAGGGGTAGAGGGGACAGGGGGTAGAGGAGACAGGGGGTAGAGGAGACAGGGGGTAGAGGAGACAGGGGGTAGAGGAGACAGGGGGTAGAGGAGACAGGGGGTAGAGGAGACAGGGGGTAGAGGAGACAGGGGGTAGGGGGAGACAGGGGGTAGAGGAGACAGGGGGTAGAGGAGACAGGGGGTAGAGGGAGATAGGGAGTAGAGGAGACAGGGGGTAGAGGAGACAGGGTAGAGGAGACAGGGGGTGTGGAGACAGGGGGTAGAGGGAGATAGGGAGTAGAGGAGACAGGGGTAGAGGAGACAGGGTAGAGGAGACAGGGGGTAGAGGAGACAGGGGGTAGAGGAGACAGGGGGTAGAGGAGACAGGAGGTAGTGGAGACAGGGGTAGAGGAGACAGGGGGTAGAGGGAGACAGGGGGTAGAGGGAGATAGGGAGTAGAGGAGACAGGGGGGTAGAGGAGACAGGGTAGAGGAGACAGGGGGTAGAGGAGACAGGGGGTAGAGGAGACAGGGGGTAGAGGAGACAGGGGGGTAGAGGAGACAGGGGGGTAGAGGAGACAGGGGGTAGAGGAGACAGGGGGTAGAGGAGACAGGGGGTAGAGGAGACAGGGGGAGTAGAGGAGACAGGGGGTAGAGGAGACAGGGGGTAGAGGGAGATAGGGTAGAGGAGACAGGGGGTAGAGGAGACAGGGGGTAGAGGAGACAGGGTAGAGGGAGACAGGGGGTAGAGGAGACAGGGGTAGAGGAGACAGGGGGTAGAGGAGACAGGGTAGAGGAGACAGGGGGTAGAGGAGACAGGGGTAGAGGAGACAGGGGGGTAGAGGGAGACAGGGGGTAGAGGAGACAGGGGGAGTAGAGGAGACAGGGGGTAGAGGAGACAGGGGTAGAGGAGACAGGGGGTAGAGGAGACAGGGGTAGAGGAGACAGGGGGGTAGGGGAGACAGGGGTAGAGGGAGACAGGGGTAGAGGAGACAGGGTAGAGGAGACAGGGTAGAGGAGACAGGGGGTAGAGGAGACAGGGGTAGAGACAGGGGGTAGAGGAGACAGGGGGTAGAGGGGACAGGGGGTAGAGGAGACAGGGGGTAGAGGGGTCAGGAGGGTAGAGGGGGAGACAGGGGGTAGAGGAGACAGGGGGTAGAGGAGAAAGGGGGTAGAGGGGGGTGCAGAGGGGAAGACAGGACGGGGGTAGAGGGGACAGGGAGTAGAGGGGACAGGGGGTAGAGGAGACAGGGGGTAGTGGAGACAGGGGGTAGAGGAGACAGGGGGTAGAGGAGACAGGGGGTAGAGGAGACAGGGGGTAGAGGAGACAGGGGGTAGAGGAGACAGGGGGTAGAGGGAGACAGGGGTAGAGGGGACAGGGGGGTAGAGGAGACAGGGGGTAGAGGAGACAGGGGGAGTAGGGGAGACAGGGGGGTAGAGGAGACAGGGGGTAGAGGAGACAGGGGGTAGAGGAGACAGGGGTAGAGGGAGACAGGGGTAGAGGAGACAGGGGGAGTAGAGGGAGACAGGGGGGTAGAGGGAGACAGGGGGAGAGGAGACAGGGGGTAGAGGAGACAGGGGTAGAGGAGACAGGGGGGTAGAGGAGACAGGGGGTAGAGGGAGACAGGGGGTAGAGGAGACAGGGGGTAAAGGAGACAGGGGGTAGAGGAGACAGGGGGTAGAGGAGGCAGGGGGTAGAGGAGGCAGGGGGTAGAGGAGACGGGGGTAGAGGAGACAGGGGGTAGAGGAGACAGGGGTAGAGGAGACGGGGGTAGAGGAGACGGGGGGTAGAGGAGACAGGGGGTAGGGGGAGACAGGGGGTAGAGGAGACAGGGGGTAGAGGAGACAGGGGGTAGAGGAGACAGGGGGTAGAGGAGACAGGGGGTAAAGGAGACAGGGGGTAGGGGGAGACAGGGGGTAGAGGAGACAGGGGGTAGAGGAGACAGGGGGTAGAGGAGACAGGGGGTAGAGGAGTCAGGGGGTAGAGGAGACAGGGGGTAGAGGAGACAGGGAGTAGAGGAGACAGGGGTAGAGGAGACAGGGGGTAGAGGAGACAGGGGGAGAGGAGACAGGGGAGTAGAGGAGACAGGGGTAGAGGAGACAGGGGGTAGAGGAGACAGGGGAGTAGAGGAGACAGGGGAGTAGAGGAGACAGGGGGTAGAGGAGACAGGGGGTAGAGGAGACAGGGGTAGAGGAGACAGGGAGTAGAGGAAACAGGGGGGTAGGGAGGCAGGGGTAGAGGAGACAGGGGGTAGAGGAGACAGGGGGGTAGAGGAGACAGGGGGAGAGGAGACAGGGGGAGAGGAGACAGGGGGTAGAGGAGACAGGGGGTAGAGGAGACAGGGGGTAGAGGAGTCAGGGGGTAGAGGAGACAGGGGGAGAGGAGACAGGGGGTGAGGAGACAGGGGAGTAGAGGAGACAGGGGGTAGAGGAGACAGGGGGTAGAGGAGACAGGGGGGTAGAGGAGACAGGGGGTAGAGGAGACAGGGAGTAGAGGAGACAGGGGGTGGGGGTAGAGGGGACAGGGGGGTAGAGGAGACAGGGGGTAGAGGAGTCAGGGGGTAGAGGAGACAGGGGTAGAGGAGACAGGGGGTAGAGGAGACAGGGGTAGAGGAGACAGGGGGAGAGGAGACAGGGGTAGAGGAGACAGGGGGGTAGAGGAGACAGGAGGGTAGAGGGAGACAGGGAGTAGAGGGAGACAGGGGGAGAGGAGACAGGGTAGAGGAGACAGGGGTAGAGGAGACAGGGTAGAGGAGAC